>NC_056733.1:245800406-245802906 GCF_019279795.1 Protopterus annectens | reverse complement strand
CATCCTTCAAATGTGAAAGTCCCTAAAAAAAGTCCTCCAATAAAATTCAAATCAAATCTATAGATTCAAACAATGGCAAATCAGCTTCTGTAAAATACAAGAACAATCCCAAACTGGAGCCACTTGAGGTTTATGAAGATTTAAATTGACTTTTGGAGCAGCTTAGGAAATTTCTAGCTAAATCGAGTTCCATGTATAAGCAGGCTGATACGGCTTATAGGTGTAGTGGTAACGCCAGCCTTGCTCTTGGACTAATTATCCAGTGTGGAATGTCTGGAAATAGTGTGGACATTGCACCCGGTGTCTACCCCACAGACACGGAGAGAAAATACTCCTAAAGGTGGATGGTGCATTTTTCCCCACAATTTTCAGAGTACTGTCACAGCAAAATCAGGAACAAATTTTAAATACTGCTATTACAAACATGGCCACACAACAGGTTTAGCATTAGCATGGATTTTCTAAAGGCTAAAAAATCTGAAATTCAAATGTCTCATTTAGTTATTTCAATCCTCAACCACTTGCCAAAAAAAAATTAATGGGGAACAGATCAAAAACAAGAGAAAAAAATCAGGACAGTGAGAAATTCCGGACAGATGAGAAGTAAGGTGTAAAGACCACCTTGAAGGGCAGTTCTTAGATAAATGGACTGAGATGTGTGATTGCATGAAGGCCATCTCCCTACGAGTAGAATTCCTGACTATATCTATAAATTTGGCACTTTCAGGATGCATTGAAAGTCTTGCCAGAGCTCTTGGGACAGCAGTATACCAGCTTGAGACTAGCAGGGACAGTCCAACCAACTCTAGGCTACATCCTTTCCGTATTAAAGCCAATACTCCCTTGGTCAGTAGAAAGTATAAGCCACCTGGGAGGGTATGAGGCTAACTTCCCTTCAGGGACTGAACAGGAAAGCAAGTCAAACCTGTCTAGACTGGACACTGGGAAAATTGTCTAGAATCTTCACCAGGTGCGGCTCTGCATAGGTTAGTGTCCCCAATTCTGTTAGTGATTATACAACTCATTCAAACAATACTAAACAATGGTAATGAGTATTCATATTGCTGGTTTTAAATTGGCCAAGGCATGTGTAGGACAGAGCTCCATATATCATTACATAAAACCCCAGAGCATGTCTGAATATGCCACAGTCCCATCCCAGAAGGGGAGGGAGTCCACCTTGCAAGAAAAGATCTTTACTGCCACTACATCCAGCGATTCAGGATTTATGCACAGGTAGATCAATAAGTAGAACTATAACAAAATGATTGGGATAATTCTCAAAGCAGCCAAAAAATGCATCTTCAAGAAGCAGTTTAATGTGCAAGGCTCCCATTCCTGTGGTAAACATCTCAGATGCTCTGAAAAGGTGGTCTTCAGATGGACCCATGAAATCATTAAGTAACCTGTTTAGGTATGAAAAGATGATAGGAAGTTTTCACAGCTTAACAAAAACTATTCATATCAAAACCAGTGAAACTGGTTTGGGGTGGCACTACAGCCTAGGTATTCAGAATTAAATTATTAAAAACATGAAATGATCCTGACACATTTTGAATCAGTCAGGTACCAAACAGAGCAGATGGCTACACTGGGCCCATTCACTGCCAACTGCGCATGACCAAGAAGCCTTCTAAAAATGAATTCCTTATAGGTGTACCTATCACTGTTGGTGAGACCTGATCAGAATGACCACCAAAAATTAAAAAAAAAAGATGATCACCATCCATCTGGGCACTATCTTACACTGGTGGGAACTACACTATGCTATGGAATTGAAATGAAGTTGACAACATTACTAGCAGAGTAAAAATGGCCATGGCATATGACAACCCTATTTGTTTAGCAGTACTGGCACACTTCAATCCTGAACATGGAGATAAAATTCAGTTTTTCTGACAATGGCTGGGCAAACAGATAAAGTGTCAATGGAAACTGAAATGATCTTGCAATAGCTGAAGAAACAAAGGCTGTAAAGCAGTATGCATGGAGTTGGCTATTTATATAGAACAGCTATGATACAAAAACATCCAAGACAAAGTCCAGAGCTGATGAACCTGACAATGAGAATCCCCAAAGAGACCGCCCAGAGTCTTGAGGGTCAACCTGAACTATTTGCTGATACTTCTCCTAAGAGAGATAGTTATCTAAGAGGAAGCAAAAATCAGAAGGTTTAAAGTACAAAATAACTGTTAAGAGTCGGCAATGCCAAACAGCCATCTAGTAGTTTGCTATGCCTCAACTAAAAATTGAAATAGGTTGCTTCAGATAAAGAACTGTGAGGCTGGCCAAAACTGACTTTCAGCATGAGGAGAGAGATAACAGTTGGCTTCTCTGCTAATCCTTACCTTGTTAAAAATAACTAAATGCTTGTAATGGAAGAGCAAGAGAAATCAGCTGCACTTTGGCATGATGTAAAAATTAACAGGTCAAGTGCAATCTGCACAGAGACTGACACTAAGCAGCAGGTATGATAACTGTGTGTGTTACACCAGACAAG
>NC_056733.1:245780406-245782906 GCF_019279795.1 Protopterus annectens | reverse complement strand
AATTTAAAGTATTGAGTATAGAGAATGAGTATTTAAAAGACTGTATTACCAGAGACATTGTTCCTAAGGGATTACGTGTTTATAAGTTCCCGAATAATGTGGTTATTGGTACTGACTTTCATAAAGAACTTTTAGACGTATTTAATAAATGTGGTATTGATGTTTTGAAGTTGATTATAAAAGATAACACAAAAATCCAAGAAGCTTTACAGAAAGATATTGATGAATTGGACCAGCATATCAAAGATGATTTGATTTTTTCAATTAGAGAAGAAAAGGAAAAATATTACAATATTAGGAAGGATATTGATATAAAATGTGAAGATTTGATAAGTAGGAAAATTAGAAAACTTGAGAGGGATATTAATGAATATGAGAATAATACATGTTACCTTATACCTAATAAAAGATATAATAACTATGTTGATGGACACAAATATAATGATAGAGAAAATAATTTCAACGTAAATGATGGTGAAACATGTTTTTATGAGGAGGATGGACAAGATTATGATATAGAATTCCCACCTTTAAGGAGATCTGAAAGACTGAAAAGCAAACAGGGCCCTCAACAGCAAAATTTCCCAGGGAAGGGGGGGGGAGAAGGGGGAGGGGGAAATCTCCACCCCAACACACGTTGACAACGAAATAGTAAAGGATAGGCATAAATGTGTATAATAACTTTACAATTTATAATTTTAGTGAATTAGTTTTAGAGAAAGAACATTTTTATTTATTTTCTAGGGGCCTAAAATATATGCCTAAAAGGAAAGGTGACATAAGAGGTAGTATATTAGATATAAAAAGTTTTTTAAGAAAAGTAAACTTACATATTATGTTCCCCAATAATAATAAAGTTCAATTTAAGACAGAATTGAAACAGAAAAGTATATACAACCCCCCGTTACATCCCCAATTAAAAAATGTAGAGAAAATTATAGAATCTGAAGTGAGGAAACAGGTAAATAAAATATGGTACAACCCAAACTTAAACAAGAAAGAAAGTGATTTGCTGTATGAAATAAAAAATAATAGTAAAATTAGAGTGATGAAACCTGATAAAGGAGGTGGGTTAGTCATTATGGATAGCATTCTATACGAAGGTAAAATGAACACTATCCTATGGAATGAGGTCAGATACTCAATAGTATCTTTAAATGAAATGAATATAGCCTATAACAAAATAGATGTTATTTTACAGGATATGCTTGATGAAGAAATTATAGACTATAATACTTTCAAGTATTTGAAAGTGGATAAACCTAGAACACACACGATATTTGGTATACCTAAAATCCACAAAAATGAGGACCCACCTTTTAGACAGATAGTTTCGGCAGAAGGTTCAAAAATGTATCCTTTAGCCAAATTTATAGATAAAAAATTAAAAAGTGTTTGGATGAAAAGAAAATGTATTTTGAAAGACTCTTGGGACTTACTGATGGAATTACCTGATAGTCCTGTTAATGATCAATTATTGTTTGTAACAATAGACATTATTGATTTATTTTCCTGCATTCCGTACAATGAAGGGACAAAAATGTTTGAGGAAATTGTTTATGAAGATGTAGTATTAACACAAAATGAGAAATTAATAAGTACTTGGCTAATGGAATTAGTTTTGAAGAATAATTTTATTTCAATGGGGAATTTTATCAGCAATAACAGGGGGTAGCAATGGGTGCGGCTTGCGCCCCTACATATGCTAATTTAATACTTGCTTATTGGGAAGAAAAATATATATTTAATTCAGAATTCAAGAATTGTTGGAAGATATATAGAAGGTTCCTGGATGATATTTTAATTTTGTGGACAGGTGGAAAAGAAAAATTCACAGAATTTTTAGAATATATAGAAAATACTAACTTCCTAAAATTGACACCTAAAATTTACACATAATATTTCCGAATCTAATGTATATTATTTGGATGTGGAAGTATACAAAGAAGGACATGAACTAAGAACTAGAATATTTAGAAAAGATACTTTCTGTAATTCCTATCTATATTTTGAGAGTGCTCACCCCTTTCACTGCAAAAGAAACATAGTGAAGGGACAGTTTGTTCAAGGAAGTAGAATGACAAGCTTTGATATTGATTTTAAAAAGGAATGTGACCTCTTACAAAAAATGTTTCTAGAGAGAAGTTACCCATTAGCATTTATCACACAAATAAGACAGGAGGTGGAAAAAGGGAGATATGATAAATTTTGCCCATATACAAAAAGAGGGATGCTAGTAAAGAAACAGATAGTAATAAGTAAGAAAGAGAAGAATATCAGCAAACGTTGGTGCTTGAATATAATGGACTGAACAATATAGTCAAAAAAATATTTTTAAAAGAATGGGGTAAATTCATAGCCTTGACTGACATAGAAAATTTAGCTACTATACCACAGAAAGTAACTTTTAAAAATTCACAAAATATAAGATCTATAATAGAGAATAGTAGTAATAGAAACAAGACAAAAAAAAAAAAAAGAGAAACAGAATAGGTACATA
>NC_056733.1:245645406-245775406 GCF_019279795.1 Protopterus annectens | reverse complement strand
TGACCGGAGAAGACGTTCTGACTGGGGACAGTCAAGTTCCGAGTATTGGTGCGTGCTTTATACCCGACGTAGGACTGGATCTATGTGAGACATCGCAAGTACCCTACAGTAGCTTTAGACTTTTGTATACTGGCCGGATGTACAAGTGAGCTGGCGGCAGATTGCTTCATGTTATGAATACAACATATGAATAGAAGGACAACTGTTTTTTTAGTCCACATTACATACATCACTTAATTACTGCATTCTCAAACCTCATTAATCAACATTTATTCCAACAAACTCCATTTATTTCTATGTAATTTGCACCTTCTTTTCTAAAGAGTCTTCTTTGAGTTCTTTCACCTTTTGCAATATTCAGTACTTCAAATACAGTTACTTTAGATTTTGATTTCCATTTTGTTAGTGACTGCTTTTTGGCTGCCAACAGAATTAAAATTAACAAGGCCTTGCTACGTCTAGGAAATTTGAATCCTGTGCCCCAGCTCAAAAGAATAATTCCCTTAGTTTGCCAAGTTAGTCAGTTATTTTACTTTTTAGTTATTTTGGTTAGTTTCCACTTGCTCCTCCAATATTTCTGACAGAGTACTCTGTATGGATTTTTTTTTTTTTATCTGCCAACTACTTACATTCCCTAAAAAAACATGTTCCCAGTACCCATCATTTGCTATCTACCTGAGGAAATATTCTTTGAAGACTGCCTGGAGTATAAAAATACCTATGCAAACAAAATTACTAAACCTTCGGCTTTTTGCTGCATACTTAGGAGTCATACACAAGTCTTACATTGCTTCCTTGAAAACTGCTTTTCCAGTCTTTTTCCAATCTCTAACTTCCTCTGATCAATTCTTATAATTATACACTATTTTATAAACCCTACTAATATCCCATTTTTTAACAGCTTCTGTTTCAGATTTGACTAAATACTACCACAGCAGGTCTTTCTCTTGGGACAATCCTATTTAAAATAATTTCACTTTATGACTAAGCTGTATGCTGGTTATTGTCCTCAAGGATCTGTATCCAAAATCTCGCTCTCTATTTCTTGACCAGCATCCCCAACACACCATCATTATATCCCTTTCCACTTTCAATGATTACCTTCTGCTTATGTTATTGTACATGAGCCTTGAATGTGTAGCTCTAAATATCCCTTCAGATGAGATAATCCTAAACCACTTTTTCCTATTTGAAGGATCAACTTAACCCACTTAATTCTTGCCCCCTTCTGTTCCTGGATAACTTCCTTCACATCGTTATTGACCACAACTTCTCCTTTGGTTGATAAAAACATGCCTGACCTGTATATAAAAAAACTAAAAGAACTAAACATTTTTGCACTGCTTGTAACTTATTATATATATATATATATATATATCCATAAACAAGAGCCTTCAGTTTCTCAGTTTTTGTATTACTGCTTGTTTATAGTCTCTTCCCACATATCCTTAGCTGCCAAAACAGAAGCCTTTTTAATCTATACTCCAACTCCTAAATAATCTTATTGTGTCCTCAGAAATATGGGTATTGCTGAACCAAGTCATGCATGGGTGCATGATTGATGGCTATAACTATATTTTCATTAATTTTACATTCAGAAAACATCTCAAAATATTCTACAACACTAATATGCCCTTTTCTCAATTTACCAAGTATAAATTATCTGCAAGCAAAGCCAACTTTCTTGATTACCTACCATACCAGTTATATCCTTGAATTTCTGTCAGTGGATCTAAAGCAAATAAAAGGGTAAAAGTACACCCTTATTTGGTTCCTCTTTTCAAACACAACTTATTGGAGACAGTGGAGTTATTTTTTAAACAACCTTTTGAGGCAGTCATTCCCATGGTGCAGAAATCTGTGCCTACAGCATCAGCCAATGAAAAGTAAGCCAACTATTAACAAGAGAAGACCATTATAAATCCACCTGGGAATGGTCTGCTTGTTAAGCATTCGCCCTTCTCTTCCCAATACAGAAAAGATAAACAAGCCCTCATTTCAGGTAACACCTAAACTGTCAGTGCAGATGCAGATAGCAAAAGGTCCTGACTTCTGCGGTATCTGCTCAAATGTAGATGAATAGACTGGCCAAGGGACAACTATAAATCCAACTTTTGGAGGAAATGTGGTCTTGCCCTGAGAGATGCCCTGTCTGTGAAAGACAAGTGTGAAGCTGCAGTGGCCCAAGGGCTGAGATAACTGGAAAAGAAAACCACACTTTAATGAATAAAACTTCAGTGCCACCAAGCTAACAAGCTCAAGCTATGGACAGCCAAAACTGTCAATCATAAAACTGCAACTTTCATGCAAAAAATGGTTCTTCAAGTCTGGCTAGTGAAAGTGGCACTCATTTAAGGATCTGTGTGACTAGCTAGAGCGGAGCTATAATCTTGCAAGACCAGAATACACAGAGGTAGATAAAACATGCACCTTTGTCATGAAATAATTGTGGCCTATACAATATGGGTATCTCAGACAAGACAATACCACCTACAGACCAATGACTGATCAGTTTGATGCAGGGTACAACTCCATGCAAATCGAGAAAGGCTTCCAACCGGAGGAACAAGCTTGCAGAATACAAGGTCTCAATACACTCCAAGATTACAACCATTGATTTCAACATGATCAAAGAAATCTAATTTACAAGCTATCCAAGACCTTGAAGTGGAGATGGATGCCATTCAACCAAGGGGACATCCTAGTCTTGAACAAGGAGCTTTCTGCATTGATAGCTACATGACAGCATGAAACCATCCACTTCTAGGTCAGCGAGCATCGAGAAAAAATTTTGTGCTTGCTTACTTGAAATATGCAATGAGAAGCAACAGGATTAGCTGGACTTGCAAGAATGTACGAAAGAATATCCTCTGCCCCAATTTGACCACAGCCTTCTTCCCTTGCCTGCTGAATCAAGTAAGAGGTGGATGGAACATATTACTTTGTGAATTTAATCCAGCAGAAGTGCAGCAGGTTTCCTTCAAAGGGCTTTATGGTCAGGAAAGCTGATCTCATCTCCAAAGTAGATGTAGAAAACCCATTTTGCCTGGAAAAGAGTGTCCTTAGCATCATATTTGACTGAGTATGCTCTCCAACCCACAAGCAAAACATCCATTAACAAAAAACTATGATTCACTGGGCTACAGAGAAAGGGAATACCCTACAGAAGACTGACGGAGTGTCAACCATTCCAAGACCTTATGACAAGGGGTTAACCTTAAAGTAGGTCCATGAACAAATGATGGCTTTGAACCTAGTGACAATGCAGTCTACTGCAAAATCCACATCCTCAGGCATGCAGATAACACAATGAAGATTATGACAAGTATTAAACCGTAAAGGTACAGCATCAATCAAAGCCTAGACCAGGCACTACGGTCTCACCCACTTAAACACCATGACCTCTTAGCCCTCACAAAGGGCATGAATAATAGGCACTGGAGATTATCTTGATTTGTGGCATTAACGGCAAAGACTCTCCACCTCTGTGCCACTAAAGATATAGGTTGCATTTGATTTACTCGGTATTCATTTCCCTACTGTAAGACTGAGCAAGCCGCTTATCCAGACTGTTCTCCCAGGTAACCTTTGAAAAGGGACATCTGTGACCAGTGGAATCACCTTATTAACACAAAGAATTAATGTGGATAATGTCAGCAGAGTGGCTGCAAGACTCTTAGCAACTGCTGAGTAAAGCTATTAAGAAGCACCATACCAGTCTCATACCTCAAGTATTCTAATGCCTCATGCAAGCTGGTGTTCTACCCACTAACGTCCTTCAGGAATGTCAGAACTCTAGTCCGGAAGACTAAAGCATGGTGTCCAAATGGACTTCAAGGTGGCAAAAATCAGTCACTTATTTAGTTTTTGCTCATCAAGGCATTATATACATAATTAAAATTTTCCCAACTGCAAAAACATCACCTGCTTGAATGCCCATTGCTCTTACTGCCCAAATTACTGGGAGTGTTTTTTACTTATTTACTTACCCCCCAACAAACTATCCAATTAGTCCTTTTCTCACAAAATGTAGAATTTCCCTGTAAGTAAATAACTCAGACATCAATTCTGAAAATTTTATCTTTGATTTTGACTTGCTATGGAGCTGCAGGGAAAGCTGATTAAAATTGAAAGCCATAGGTTTAATTACCTTAAGATTTATCTCACTCTGAAAAGCCTCAATGACAAACCACAAAGACCAGTGTGTTGGTGAACAGGTCAAGGTACTTAACTATTTTGTTCTAAATGAGGAGGCAATATGGAATTTGGGAGTGTGAAACTAATACCAGGCAGAATTTTCTTCTACTCACAGCATATCTTAATGTTTTATTAATTTATCTCTTTTACCAGGAGCAAAGGGGTGCTGGAAACTATTGATGCATATGCGACTGAACGGAGACATAAGGTGCAAGACTGTGGAAATGGGCAGTCATGAGTTTTACTAATCAGAGATATAACTGTGCAGCAGACAAACTACTTAAGAAGGAAAGCTTTGAAGAGAATCAGACCTGATACAGGCTGAACTTGAGAGAGAAAAACAAAAGCCTAAAATCAGGCTGTTAGACTATGTGGAGGAACTGGTCATTATATGACAGTGTTTCAACAGAAAATAGTGACAAAGTCAGAATATGAATACTGTGGAGACAGGCAATGATGCAAAAACAAAAATGTTTGTGAATATTGGGGGAAATATGTTCACAGAATCCATCTGTGAATATTGTGGAAGACAGATTCAGACACAGAAGTCAAAGCAACAAAATGCATAGAGTCTGAAAACAGAACTAGTTTAGTTTGACAAGCTGAATGTAAATTGGAAATCTGTTACGTTTTAATTTGACACGAGCACAGAGTAACAACAGTTGATTACATCTTCTGTAAGTTATGTACCTGTAAAACACCACAGTGCAGTGGTGTAGCGGTATCATTGTCGCCTCACAGCAAGAGGTTCTTCGGTTGGATTTTCAGCTGGGGTGCCTTGTGTGTGGAGTCTGCATGTCCTCCCTGCGTTCGTGTTTTTCCTCTGGGTGCTCTGGTTTCCTCCCACATTACAAAGACATGCATCTGGAGCATTTCTCCCCGGGCCGCCACTGAAAATTGCTTCGTTCCAAGTTGGACTTTCCCAGTTAACAAATGTTAAATAAAATAAAAATAAATCCATTGCAAGTGTGGCTAAACTGCAAGCCAACTGAACCTCAGTCTGCACTGTTTTTGTTCTTAATGCAGAGACTAAAATCTGCAGCTCAAGTATGCTTAACCTGCAGTGAGACAATAAAAGTAAATCAGCTTTTTTCAAGTGACAGTTTTGTAGTTTCAGTTAAAACAATCCAATATACAATGTGTATACAATGTGGGCATTGGTAACAGAATTCAGATAGCGGTAGAAAACTGCTAGACACGGCAATTTACACATTCTGTGAGCAGAGTACCATAGATACACTGAAATCAAGCACACAGTACAATGAGAACATGTAAGTGGACCATTCATGTGTAAACAAAAGCAGGCAGAACATCTGAAAAGACAACTACTACAAGTGTACTGTAAAGCCCAAAGCAATGTAAAACTACTCAAGTTAGACAGAACAAACTATACTGAGCAAAAAGCAATATTCAAATAAAAGGTATGCATAAAAAAAGACAATAAAAATTACTGTCCTACAAGCACTACTGCAAAGGCAATGGATACGTTAAAAGAGATTGATGTCCAAGCAAACTATTCTAATCAGTTTGACAGTCTTAGATGCTCTAAAATAGAACAATGCATTAAACTGCCACCAGAAGCTGTGCCAATATGCACCATGCATAGTACCCATACCTTTGACAGAAAACAGATAGCAACCGGTTAAGTGCATGTAACAGACAGGAGGGATCAAACCTACAGAATAATGGGATAACAGTACAGAAATATATGAATATAAGATTAGAATCTGTACAGACCCACAAGACCTCAGCAAAATGACAGCGAAGGAGACTATTGTCACAGGCTGTATATGCACTAGGCATTATTATGCCTGAAGTAAAATTCTTTTTGGTGGTGAATGTTAAAGGACCTTGACATAGTAAAGCAGATGAAGCAAGTTGTAAGTTATGTACCTTTAATACACCAAAAGTGCGGATATAGATTTCGGAAACTATTTGGCATTTCATTTTCTCTAGAGGTTTTTCAAAGAGCTGCAGCTCATATGACAGAACTGACAGAAGATGAAATCAACTGCTGATATTCTGGTTTGAAGCTTCACCAAGCAGCAAGACATCAAATTCAGTAAGTTATTAGACAGGATACAGTCAGCATTTTTGAAAGTGAAGAAAGTAAAGGTCAGACTGCTGTGTTGTTTCTGAAATAGATTGGTCACCATTAACTTTTGATGGGATACAACCAAATGCTAATACAGTCTACACCATACTAACTATACAGACTGCAACAGACACCTTTCATTAACATGATTCTTGGGAATGGTATAGTACTTGTACAAATTTATCTTTTAACTGTCAGATACAACTACACTTAAAATGAAGGCTCCAGGAGCAAGTTGCAGTCTGATGTTGGTCAGAAGGGCAAAGTAAAATAATTCAACTACTTAAAGAATGGCAACTATCTCACCTACATAAACATTTTGATGCAGTTTTACCTACAGTGCTACTAGTGAATTTGAGACCGGACAAGAAGCATTATTGCTCCAAGAGGGCAAACCTAGCATCAATCATTCTGACACATGCGCAGAATCACTCACTGGTCACTGTCCTTAGATTTCAGAAATCTGGTGACTGTGTATATTGGAAATAACTGGAAACCGATCACAAGACTTGGAAATGACCTTCAGAAAATCATTCAATAAGCACTTTTAAGACTGAGAAGAATGTCATTAACACTTCAAAAATAGAATCTTGATGTGCAACCTAAACCAGAAAGATTAATGAATTTTGTTGACTTGACATAGGATTTATCTGAAGGAGTATAAGGAAGATTTGAAGATCTGGAAAGTCTTGTAGTTGCAGTAACTGAAGACGACTACTAAAGATGATCTAGGAATGCATCTGTTAGGAGAAGCCATAACTTCAGACTAGCCAGACAGCACCAAGTAAATAAATCCACTATTTCTGCCATACAACACCCTCTGGTCATGTATTCAAGGTCTGGTCATAATTCTCACGCTGACGAGAGAATCCTTTAGAAAATATACGAGTCTCATTTGGGAATATCTAAAAGCAATGAAAAAGATAATGATGCACACTGACAGCACAATCATAACAAATGATACAAAGCTGTTTGCTTAATGTCACATACACAAATGAAGCTTAAGGAGGAGCTCAATAAGGGTGCTGAGGACTTATGAAATTCCGACAACTCTGGTTAAAACTAGGATTTGATTTGTTTCAGTACAACTGGAACTGCGATTTAAAACACCAATACGATATCCAACTGAAAGATACTACTGCCACAACGGCAATAAATACACTTAAGTCAGTGTTTGCAGGACATGAGCAAGTGTTACCAAGCTTCAGTTCTGCAACTCTGCCTTTCTGATGCAGCTGCTAGCAGGTCCAAGAAAACTGCATGCACTACCTGTGAAATGACTGCTTTTCACACAGTTGGTACTGTCAATCACAGAAGTGCTCATCAATCTGCTATATGTATATGTAGTTGAATGCCACTACCCCCCCCCCCCATGCTAATATCACAAATTAAGTCGGTTTGCACTTCACTGTGTGGGTCAGAAATGTCGTGGTGTGTTCTGTTAGGTCCACCAGGTCTGCATACTAAGCAGAGCCTCAGGTGGATATGTGACCATGTGGGGTATTACCAGCTAATGCCAGGAGAAGTAGGACAGTGGATGAGTAACATATGCCAGCACAGCTAGCTGGAATTTTGTAAGTTCTGTCTCATTTGAATATCAAACTGATTTGTCCAGATGCTTGTGTTGAAAAATGAAATTGTAAAGCTGCTTGTGTTAAAAATGTACTAACAGTGTGCTCTGCTGTTTAGAAAAATAAATATACATGTATTATAACTGTTGAAATGTATATATCGAAACAAAGAATACTGGAAGAGAAGAGGTTAATTACAACCCAGCTGCAGCCAACTTTGAAAAATGTTCTGAAATTAAGTTACTGGGCCTAGGCCGTAAAGATATCTCACAGTTTTGAATGAACCCATAGATGCAATGCCTGTAAGAAGTATGGTTTATTAGAACCTGTAGGAAAAGTGAAAGGGTTTTATGGCTTCCAGATGCTGTAACACATCTCAGCAAAAGTGTGTGTGTATAGTAATGCGTGCTAAACTCTGTTGCAGTTTCTAGCAATGGGGGTGGCATGTGAACCAAAAGTCAGATGACCAGATGTATGCGATGCTATTCTGTAATCAATCACAAAAATGGTATTTTAATACTAGGTGAGACTGAATTCTTAGAGCAGTCTGTTTTTATAACATAACAAAGAAGGATATCTCACTCACTTCATCTTGCCTTGCTCTAGTAACATGGGAACAATAATTCTTTAATCTCATTATAATTTTTCTGACTGCTGTAGTCAAGTACTGTCTTTTCTGCATCTGTATGAATCTATTCATCCATGTTATTTTTTATATTTCCTGTGATTGAAACGCTGGTGTTTATTGTAAATAGATATTTTGTACTTTCATGTTCTTATGTATTACTAAATATATTAAACTTTTCATTGTGGTTGGTCTTTTAGAGAATACTTTAATATGTGGGAGTACTTGTATATACTTGGTGACAGGTCTGGCTGCTCCTGAAAGCCTTGCAGTTGGTCAAACTGCCATCTGCATTAATATCAAATTCACTTAGTATAATTGGGTACCCCTTGCAAGAGCATTAGAATAGCTGGTTTTGGAGTGTCTAGTGGCAGTGTAAATATACCTTATAATTTGGGCAGAAGGGGGCATAGCTAATAAATCTGTGCCAGCCTCCCCCAGGTGCATGTATGTAAAAATCAGATCTCAAAGAGTGTGCGTGTCAGCTGTATGTATCGGGGACATGAAGCACTGGCTCCACAGACAGGGTGACATCAAAAAAGCCAAACGGCTGTTTGTGCAACAAAGAGCTGACCTTCTTGGCTCACTACTTTTTAAACAAGTGCTAGAAGACACTATCTCTTCTCTGCAATAAACTCCTTACAAACACACACCCTCAAGTTATAACTTCAGAAGCTATTTAGTTTCAGGCTGTATGCACCAAACTCCAATGCACACAGCATAGTTTCTCAGTACTTGCCCCCAAACTCTGGAAATCTCTTCCCTCAGACTTCAAGGAATGAACTTGCTACTCTAAGTTCAAAAAAATACTCAAAAGATTTGCTGTCTAAGCAAAGCAAACGCAGGTGCACTCATGTGGTGCGTTATCATCTAATTCCCCTTTTCGACTTCCTCAGTAACTCCAGACACTCCTTCAGTGCAAATCTCTTTCTCTTGTATATACCTGAAGATCGCAAGAGATATCAAAGCATTTTGGCATCTGTTTTTTTTTTTTGTATGCAACATTGTTTTTGTGTTGTTTTTATATTACTTCATTCTGTATTTTTTTATGCTCTGTAACTGGTAGAACTCTATAGGAATTAAAAGATTTTTGGCATCCAAGTTTTCTGTGATGCAACACCATTTATCGTATTGCTTCTAGTTATTGTTCTGTATAGTTTCTGCACTATACAGCATGAGCAAAGCCTGCAACTGGTCATACTTGACCAGTGCTCCATCCCAGTAAACAAACCAATATTTAATAACTGAAAATAGCATTCACAGTTACAGATGGATTCTAATTTCTTTAAGGTTTGTTTTACTACTGTGTTTTGTGCCATGGAGACACCAGAATAAACTTTTTTTATATAAAATATGCATCATATATACCCATATAAACAAGATATGCAAAAGTTTCTAATACAAGGGCGATGTAGTACACTTAAGTAATAATAGATACCCATTTTTTAACCAGGTAGGTCCTATTGGGCACAGTCTCTTCAGGGGTGACCCAAAAGCCATGCACTGTCAAGTGACTTGCTCAAGGTCACACAGTAGGCAAATGACAGCTGAGGGAATTGAACCCTAAATAAAGCTCATAGCCTAACCCTCTACGTAAATATAAGTGCGTATGTGATTCATGTGGCTGGGTGGGTCTTGGCATGTGTCAGAAAAACTATGAAAAAGAGAGACTATTCTTTTGCCAGATTCTTACCTTGTGTATTTTAACGCCTCAAGCCAGTTTTCTACTCAACACTTTTTACAGGTGCATCAGAACTTGAGGATGGAAGATTAAAAAAATTATCTGAACAGGCAGAGTGGACTTCAACCAATTTATGGCTCAACTGGGACTGCAGCCACAGAAGTATCCACTTTAAGGATATCCCCAGGAAGTCCCTTCATGGAGCTATGAGGAGCCAATACACTGAACTGAAAGTCACAGCTCCAAAAAGCAAACTGCAGGAATCTCCTATATGTGGGTTTCAAATATTTATGATGTGCCTGAAGGCATGCATCATTCTATCAACACTAGCCAAGATCCTGTGAGAGCAACAGCATGATTACTTGCAGGGTGACTTTCAGAAAGAGGTAAAAGATGTGGTGGTTGAAGTTGCTGAGCTGCATAATGGGATGACACTTGTACGCGATTCTCCAACCAGGAAAAGGTAGACGCAAAGCACCAAGACCACTTTCAGAAAGACACACCCTCTACAACCTCTCTGAGAAAAAGCATCTGGATCTGCCCCAAGAGCTCTGCTGAGATAGTCTGATCAACCAGTGGATCTCATTCTGGAGGAAGACCATAGAGTTTCAAAACATTTCTGACAGTGACCATGTCTTGAATTGTTTAAGTGTGGTGATGGCTCTCAAGGCCAAGGTGAAGTCTGAGAACACAGTCACAGATCAAACTCAGAGTTGCTGCACAGCAGCTGGTACAGATATTCTTACAGATGACTTAGATGACATTGAGAAGGCAGGAAAGAATGGCAATTCAGAGACTTCATCAAATGGCAAGATGAACCATTCCTCTTTTGGGATGGCCTAGAATTAGTATGAAATCACAAACGGCCGCCAAATGAGGTCAATTAAGTCCTGAAATGTCTGCCAAAGACGCAGTCCATCAAGAAATGGACTTTCTGGATTTCTTTCTGCACAGATGATGTTCTGAGGTGCACCATCCTATGCAAGCACACACCAGATGCTCTAGCTAAAGCTGCAGGCAAAGATCAGTCAAAGTTGTAATGGGATACACTGCAGCCCACTACAGAGGGCATGCACAGAGCCTATACAAGGTCCTCAAGTCCAATCTGCAGGACAGATCTTAAAGTCTACCCAGAGTATGTGGCACTGGAATGTCAATCTTCATTAAGTGCAAATTACTACTGCCAGATATTCTTTTGTTTTAGCATTTTAACTATACTTGTACATCATCATTTATGGTATACACCATAGTACTTTTTTTGGTTAATGTGTGCACCACTGGGCCTGGGTGAGGATTCAAAAGGGTACAATGACTAGCTCTACCCATAGAAAATAAGTCTTGACCACAGAAATGAACTCTCCTGCTACACCTGTTGAAAGCTTTGGACTTCTTGTCAGAGGGCAAGGTGTGATCTACTGGACCTATGCTGGCTTAAATCTTTTTTTTGTAATCAAGGACCAATCCTGGAACAAAGACTGTTGTAGTCACAACATGGATGTTTGTTTGTCCACTCAGGCTGTGGCTTGTACAATTTTCTTAAAGGCTAGAAAGGCAGGGTAATGCCAGGTTGCTCAGATAGCACTGCTAATGACGGATGTCATAGGAGAGACACACACACACAAAAATACACAAGACTCTCTGTCCTACAGGGATGTCTGGCAGGAGGAAATGGGTTACTGAGACCATCCTAATGTGCACCTTACACTGAAAGCCTGAGGAACTCTCCAAAGTACAGGATCATCTGGGGGAGGGTACAGCAGGGCTGAGCTTGGTATTTTTGTCTTCTTCAAACAGTGGTCTCAACAACATTAACTTCTCAATGGATTGAAAACATGTGGAATTTCTATGCCTTTGGCCACAAGCAGGGGTAAACTTGTGTACACTCACAAAAAAAAAAGTACAAGAAGTGTCAGGAACAAGGGAAATGTGTGATAGGCTGAACACAACATGCACTTCAGATCTCAACCAGGCAAGCATCGAACTATACTTCATATGCATGTGATCCCATGCCAGCAAGTCAAACTCCAACCAGCTAATATCTACCGGATATCTATCCCCTGAACTGTGAGCCAAAGTGCAGAATAATCCAATGAATCCTTTCAGACAGGGGCATTGCCAAATAGGTCAGGCAGTAACCAGAGGACAGTAGTGCTTGAACAAGAGTACTGCCAATCTTTAAGTGACCACTAGTACTGCCAATCTTTAAGTGACCACTCCTTTGAATCAGGGTGGTGAACTTTGGGCTCCCTCTGAACCACCATTACTTGGACAGTGACACCATGCTGGAATGTATCCCCAGGGTAGGAGATGGAGACATCTCTTCAGGTCTCCTAATCCTTCACTGAGTTGGAGGATGGGTGTGGGCTGAAGAGTTTGTAAGCAGAGTATAAGCTTTGCAACTGCAGGGAATTAGAAAGGGCAATGGATGAACATCAGATTTACTTAAGTCAAGCCTCAATCTGCCCTCCAAATGACAGTTCATAAGGGGCTGTGTCAACAGCCTTCCAGATGTAAGCTAGGTCCAAAGTTTCTCTGACACCCATTTGATTGGTAGATCTGAAACATATGTCTCTGGATGCCTTCTGCTAAGTAATCTGACAACCACACAAACACTGATGTTCAGGTTAGCAAATGCAGAACTTCTGTGCAAGCAGAAAACACATGTGGATCTGGACATACTTGCACTCAGGCAGCTGTCAAACTGCATCACGGCATGTACCTTGAGTACGAACACCTAATAAGGGATTTTCCAAGTTTTTTTGCCAAATTCTAACTGAAGATGAACTCAACTGGGGACCCATAAAGGAGGGTACCTGGTGTTAGATCTGTGTGTAATCAAAACTACCAAAAAAGCAAATAATGAACACCATCTCACTGGGAAGCAGTGTTCATGAATCAAGGTGAAGGGGATTGGGAGACTGACCAGCAAAGGTGTGCAATGGTGACAGCACTGCAGGCACTGTATCACATGATGCTGGTATAACAAAACTTGAATCAACGAGTAAAGCTCTCGTTTCCATCCTTACCTATGGCCACGAGTCTCAGGTGGTAGCTACAAAGATGAAAATACACATACAACTGACAGAAACAATATTCATTCAGAAGTGGCAGGGCTCACTCCCCATGATAACATTAGTCGCTGATTACACTCACCTCTTCATGTGGACATGACTCAGTTGAGAAAATTGAGAAAATTATATTACACAACAACCTTTTCAAACAGCATTCAGACAAACTTAAATTCAGCAAAAAAGATCATTACAGCAAACAATATTAGAAGTAAAAATACATTAGATGTGATGATGCAAACACCTACAAGTCCTCAGGATATGGATGGCTGCCTTGACTTTCCAAAGCTGTCTAAACAAATATGTCTAAACTTAGGGGGACATGGGGGAAAACAGGACATAAATTTGCAGTATTTGGAAAGTGGTTAAAAACACTGCCAAACAGACTTCTATTGTAGATGTTAGCCATAAATACAACTGTTTGAAATAACTTAGGTTTCTTAGTGAAAAAGGTAGGTAGTCCTAAGTTTAACAATAACAGAGAAGGCAAGATCTGTTAAGTGAGTCTAGTGTCATTTGTATCAAGCAGTTTGCTATAGTCAGAGTAGAAGGGCTTATATTTCTTCTCTGGTCTTCAACATTCAGACCTTCCCTCCTGTCTTGCTCGGGGGGGGGGGGTTGATCAGCAGCTGCAGATGATGCAGAAGAGCAGTATAAGCATGCATTTATTCATTTATTTATAAAATGCTGACATTGCATTTGCTGGAATGGCTGAAGTGCTCAGTGTGTGCTTAAATGCTGACATTGCATTTGCAGGAATGGCTGAAGTTCTCTGTGTGTGCTTGTTTGACTGCAACAAGAAGTTTGTCACATATACAATTAGCAGCTTTCTACAGTTTCAAGTAGGAAAGCCCCCTTTTTGTCATTAAAATGAATAAATTTGTCCCTCTTTCCTCAAATTACAGTTGAGGCCAGCACCAGTCTCAGAACTGCACAGGGCATCAAATGTGCTACCTACAGTTCTAGAGTACAGATTGGTGAGACAAGTGCAGGATCCCCCTTTAGGTGTGGGACCCTATTGCACTCAATCACCCAAGGCCAGCTATGCTGGCAGAGTGGTGGGGAGTGAGTGCAAAGACTACAGCAGGCCAGGAGCACAACCATGGGGAATTTACTTGTTTATCAAGGTTCAAACCACTAAGCCATCTGGGACTGACTGTGGGTTCAGCCTAGGTCACATACAAAAAGGCATACAATAACCAGAGGCGCTATAAACAATAGTTAAACAGAAACTGCAATACGCATAAAGCAATATAGAACTACATACACATAGAAAACAGTGAAAAAAGGGTATATGGAATACTAAGATTTTAACTGAATAAAAGGATTAAAAAAGCAGTGTCCTCTATGGAGTAGGGGAAAAATGATTTTAGCAGAGCCGGTTCTTGGATGCAGAATCTTACACAACTAGAGTTTGTGTAATTACATTAAAACTCTCTGAAGAGATGCATTTACAGCCGAGACCCAAATGTGGATAACAGCTTAGTTCCTTGAGTTTTGCAGGCCTAGAGAAGAAAACCTATTCTCGGTGCAATGAATGTTAGTTCTGGGATGATTAGTGCTGGACCCGAATATGTGATTTCTCAGGTTATAGGCTGTCGAATTCAGAGGAAATCTAGCTAATAGGAGGGTACTGACTTCTTCACGGATTCGTTTAGTTTGCTGAGATCCAAAAATGGGTCTCCAGTCCCCTGTTCTTTTTGGCACTAAAAGAATCTAAGTTCCGAATACTTTTTGGTCTGCGGGGACTTTTAGGACTCTTGTCTAACAACTTTTGAATCTCTATAGTTGCCTGTTCCCTTAGACTAGTTGGAAAGTCCGGGATCTTTCGGAGTTGTGGGACGGGAAAGAAAAACGGAATGGAATAACCTCTGGATATTATACTTTGTACTCACTTGTCTTTTGTGATCTCACCAGGCTTCCTGGTACAAAGATAACCCCCCCCCCCCCCCGAGTGCCTCCACAGTAGGACAGATGGGAATCTATTCAGCAGCACTGAAAGGGTTGGCTGCAAAAGGAAACATGGTCACCCTGATTTTGCAGACCCCCTCTACCTCATGGATGGAATCTACCATTATTGCCTCCCCTTCTGCCCCTGGGGAAGGATTCACCACGTGCGTCTAGAAAAACTCCTTGGGATTTCTTGAACCACACTTTTCCACCTTTCTGACCCTTAGGATAGGGTCTGGAAGGGATGGAAAAATGTACCCCAATGGCAGAGAGAGTTTTCTCTTTCTGCTCGCATCTGGTGAATGTGTCTGACTTTTGGTCCAAAAAGTGTGGAACCATCAAAAGGGGCGCTGACAAAGGTAGACTTAAAAGGTACCGCAAAATTACACAAGCGCATCTAGGAGTGGCTCCTTAGGGGAAACTCCGCTGCATAAGAAATCAGCCTCATGGAGGAGTTAACTATGGAATTTAAGGTGGATAGCGGAGAGGTCACTGTCTGAAACCCCTGCAGCTCGTGAACCTTGGAGAGATCTAACTCCTTCAGGAGATCTCTTTGTGGCCTAGTGAAGTGCATAAGGTAGTTCAGAGATCGAAGGGTAAAGTCGCTGATGAGAAAAATAGGCTTCCCATATCTGCCCACAGTTTGAAACTCCTAGTTTGGTGGATGGACACATGAGGATATTTCAGAGAGTTCCTTCTTGATGGCTGCTGCCACCACCATAGCATCTACAAGGACGCCTTTAGTAAGAAAGTCTTTCCGCTGGAGCAGTTATGAATTTATTTGGTCTCCTAGGGACCAGTTCCATAGTGTCTGGTGACTCCCACACCTTTCGACTAACCAACTCAATTAGTTCATCAAAAGGCAGAGACACCCAAGAGGCTGAAGGTTGAGATCTGAAGGCCGTCAGGTATACAGACTCATCAGTAGGGTTAATGTCCTTCCAGCCGCCTCTCTGTTTCAGGATTTCTAAGATATCAGCAAAGGAGATATCTTCAGAGGGTGACCGTTGGGACCGTTCTGACTCCTCAAGGTCAGTATCTGAGGTGACTGACTCATCAAGTGAGTCCAGATGCTTCCTCTTGCATGTTTTCTTCCCTGGAACCTCCTCAGAAGGGTATTCTGGGGAAGGTCTCGGGAGAGTGGGACTTACCTGAGGCCCTGAATCTCCGCTGTCTTGAGGATGGGATGGTGTCGAGACAGACGCCGGTGCCTTAAGGTGAAGGCTACCAGCACCCTTGTGTAGAGCTGTAGGAGGGGACAGCACACTCCTCATCAGCTTGAAAGTAGGTCCCCCCGGCTCTGAGGATGCCCCCAGCTCCGAAGTAGAAGGAATCCTTGGCTTCAAGCCCAGTGTATGAGCTGAACTCACCTGTGCCGAAGCCCCGAGAGGTAAGCTCGGAACTGAGAAGACTCTGGTCAGAGCGTCCCTCCCAGAACCAACTGGAGAGTTTTGTCTCCTAGACACCCCAGAAGGCACCGAGGGTGTTGGAGCAGACAACGGTTCCAAAATTTCTTGAGTGGGTCTCGGAACCGAAGATTCTACATCAAATGGTACTTGGCACTCTGGCTCCAAAGATCCAGCTTGGCTCAGAGGAGGAATCAACATGGATGAAATAGTCTTAGTTGGCTCCGGAACCAGTTGAGTCAGAGCCAAAAATAATTTAGCCAGTGCAGTCGACTTCAGAAATATGCGCACAACCATATCCACATCAACATCTGATAAAAGCTTCTGGAGGAAAGGGCAGGTGAGCGAGATCTCTCCAATATGGGAGATCTTAAGGTAGGGGAGACCTGTATTAACTCAGTGGACTGGTAGGGGAGGCCTGTATTAACTCAGTGGACCGGCTCCGAAAGGTAGCCTCTTTCTGTCCCGAAAACTGTGGAGCCAAAGGACTTGACTTGTCCAATTCTAGGATCTCTCTTGGTTCCGAAACTTGTGGAGCCGAAGAGATAGACTTGTCTGAAGAAATTTTCAGTATTTTCTCAGGTGGTTCCAAATGATCAGATGAGGAGGAAGAAGAAGGTGGTCTCTCTGAGGGTTTGTTACTTCTTGAAGAAGGGGACTTGGGTTTAGAGGAGGTAAAACTTCAGAAAAAGGAGTTTTAGAAACCCTCTGACTATCAACTTATTCTTTCTCTCCTGCAAAACACAGGAACTAAAAGAGTGACAGAAAGTATATGACTCCTGTAGGTGAATGGCCCCCAAACAATAAACACATACACTAGGACCATCAGTTAGAGATTTGTGTGAACATTTCTGACATTTTTTAAAGCCAGATGGCTTTGGTTCCTTCTCTCTACCGTCCTTGGACATCATAAAAAGGAAGCAAAAGCTACAAACACTAAATTTAAAGCACTAACTACAAAAACACACCTAATATATGAAGCCTAATAGCACTCTACAAAAAAATAAACACAGCACATCTACTTTAAGAAAATATATACGACAGAGAGAGAGAGCGAGCGAGAAATATAGCTCGGCCCTCTAACTTAAACAGACCTAGCACTGCTACCAAACAAGAAAAAAAACAGCTAAGGGAACAAAGATTAGTTAAGCCCCCTAATTTAAATGGGCACTTGGCTCTAACTCAAACGAGCCAAGAAATACTAATAAAGAGTACACACACTCGAAAAAACAAAGGACTTCACTAAAGAATTCTGATGGGATAGTAAGAAGAAAATAGGATCTCTGACTAAAAATGACAGCCAACTAAGCAACAATCATGGTAGTGTAAAGTTAAACAGCACACACAACAGCAGAGAGAAAACTATCTGAATAAAACAGCTATAACAGTGTAGGACAACAACAGTTAAGCAAAATACAAGATATATACATTTTTCAGAGACTTGGCCACGGCCAAGGAGAAGAGTATCCAATCTTGTTAAGCGGCAAACGAGATCTGAGGAAACACACACTGCATAATGGGATAGGTATTAAGCCACGAGCCAAGTGAAAGACTTCGAGCTATAGTATGCGGCCAAGTCAGAGCTGAGGATCGGCTCTGTACCCAACCAAAAATAAAGGCAAGCTAGGACAACATAACATCAATAGTTAGAGAGAGAAATTGCAATATGCATAAAGCAATATAGAACTACATATGCACAGAAAGCAGTGAAAAGAGGGTATATGGAATACTAAGATTTTAACTAAACAACACGATTAAAAAAAGTCAGTGTCCTCTACGGAGTAAGGGAAAATGATTTTAGGAGAGCTGGTTCTTGGATGCAGAATCTTACATAACTAGAGTTTGTGCAATTACATTAAAACTCTTTGAAGAGATGCATTTTCTGCTGAGACCCAAATGTGGATAACAGCTTAGCTCCTTGAGTTTTGCAGGGAACAAAAAGGCCTAGAGAAGAAAACCTATTCTCGGCGCAATGAACATGACTTCTGGGATGATTAGTGCTGGACCCGAATATGCGATTTCTCAGGTTACAGGCTGGAGAATTCAGAGGAAATCTAGCAGCTACAGGAGGGTACAATTAATTTGATGAGAGAGGAAAAACAAGATAAGTGCAATTTTGACATTGAAAGACCTGCCAAGCAGAAAGCTTGAGAACCGCTTAACCATGTGGTTACCAGTTAGGCCTTCATGCTCAGAAAGATCAAAGGCACTAGTGTGGTCAATAAATATCACTCCTGAGGGAACATTTTACTGCTCTGTAGGCTGTTACCAGTGAAGGTCCACAGAGGAGTCAATGTGCTTCTGCCAACCCAGAAACCATACAGATACCTAGGCAGGGTGTCAGATTTATGTATATAGTCACAGCTATGGACAAAGAGGAGTTTTTCTAGATTTTGCCTAGGCTTAGCATGGCAGATAACACAGTAGTCTGAAGTTGAACAGCTATTGCGAATTTCAGTGGTAGGCCAGCTATGGCCATTTTTCATATGACAACAGAGTTATAGGTGAATAACACTAAATTTGTTACAGCATTTTAAAATAATGTTTTATACTGTTTGATGAAATGGGATGAGGAACGATATGAAATGGAGGAGTGCACTGACGTGGAGGCTGGCCAAAAAGTAGTAATTTCATGCACAGGCATTTTTACAATAGAATTTAAGTAAGTTAGGGCACAAACCAAGGTAAACACAACATATTTAGCAAACTTAGAAATAATGGACTTCTACTAACGCTACCAAAGCAGCATTCCTTAAATACTGTCAAACACAACTACTGGGTATCCCCCCAGTTATTATGGCATGCTGTAGAACAAATTCACAATGACAAAATGATTTCCTAAGGCTTCAGACAAAACAACTGCATTAATACATATAGGCAAGCTAAACGAAGTAAAATATCACATGGCTTGCCCTCCACCACCAAACCAACAAATATCAAACATAAATCCCCACGCACCCAATGCTCCACTGCATCTATACCTAGATGAACTCCTTCTTCTATTTAAAACCATCTCTAGATCAGATGTTGAAAATCTACTTGGGAAAACTCACTAGTTATACCCCACATTTACCCCCCCCCCCCACACTACCTGCTTCAAAAGCTTTTACAGTTTGGAAAATTTATTCCATCAGGACTCCTCATACAAAGCTTTAATTATACTTTTAACTACAAAAACAATTCCTTCAGTTTTAAATACTCGCTCGTCTTTCCTCTTCCAAAATTCATCAAGACTCACATGCCTACAAGCCCACTGCCAACTCATGCTCACTAGCTACAATTTGAGACGTGCTCGTAACATGAGGTGCTGGACTACATTAGCAAATACAACAAACTAAATGATAAATAACATGGGTCTGCAACAAGTATAGCAGCATCACTGCCCTACAGTGTGTAACAGATCAACCCACAGTAACTTGGAAGGATAACTAAAAGGTACAGTTTTTATAGACATAAAATGTGCTTTGAGAATGTGGACCATAATTTGACACAATTAAAAATCATTGATTTTACAAATAAAGTGGTACAATGGTTTACTAGCTACCATTATGACAGGACCCTTAGCAGCACATCCCAACAATACTCTGGCACCAGTACAATGTTTAGCATAATTCAGTGTTTTTATTAACAACTTCTACATGTGGATAATTTATGAGTAGCACATCAAATGTACACACTATTCACTCAAGTAGATAAATCTCTAGAAAATGTCTTCAATGCAGTGTTTAACAGGATTTGCAAAAACTACCAATTAACACTAAAAAAGGTTACAGTTAAGATGGTTGGTACCCATGAATGACTACCAAACACAACCTCACTATCAATCAATCAATACCCATAAAATGCAGCTTTGCCTTTTACCCTTCAGCAAAGATATCTAGCCAATCTCCTTGGCCAAACACTCTCATTTAACCACAAGGCTACAAATTAAAGACATTACTTGCCCTCCTGAAAGTGGCATGTAGAAACTCATTATATGTCCTCAGGAGCTACGCAAGCAGTAGTAGTTGACATGTTTTTGATAAAACCTGAACAAGCCATACCAATCACAGAAATAAAAACAGATAGAACATAAATTCGTTACAAACTGCTGAGAACAAAATATGAACATCCAGACATCTAGCTTACATCTAACATCACTATCTTACCATGTAGAAAGCCAAACAGTTGCTCATCGAACCCAGGCTGATCTTTTTGATATTCAACACAACTTGCATTCTACTATATGACAGGTACTGCGCCTTCAACATAGAAACAAACTTTTTATCAAAGCACCAATTGCATTCTAAGTTAGGATGGATCTCTGCTACAAAACCCTCCTACTCCCTAGTTGTAGTAGAAAAAGCCTTTTGCAAAGTCAACCTCAGAATAGGGAAAGTCATCCTGATAAATTTAAAATAGGTATACTCCACTGTTCTACAGGGAATGCTTAAAAGTTCATTTAACAGAAACATAACTAATTGTCCAAGGGACCCAGGTTGATCAATTTATTTACCAATACTGCCACAGCTTAACCTGTATCAAATACTAATAGTCATAAAAAACAGTGTGTAGTATACTCTGAATCATGTACACAGCGGTGCTATACAAACAAATACTGATGCTAATACTCATTTTCAAATATCTGTTAACTCTATTACATAATCCAACCACTGAAAAATCCATCCAAGATTACTGGAATAAAATGTACTACCTTTGATTTTTACACAGTGTTATACTGTACATTTTTTTGTCAGGTGTGCGTTTTCATTTGACATTTGTTAAGCTGTTTTTTTTGCATGTCATGTCCAGTTTTTGGCTGCTGACTCAGATCATGACAAAGTGGTCTAAGTTGGGACCAGTTTCCTTATTAAGTACAGTTGTGCAAAATCTTACCATAACAGCGGATGAGTTTCTCTTCACTACTGCAGTATTCTTCACTTAAGGGATCGACAGCCCAACGTCTGGCCAGTATACCAAAGCACAGTGCAGTATGTCACGTGTATGCTCCCTGCACAAGACAGGACATAAAAGTGATGTAGACACACAATTACTCAGAACTGAAAAAGCCCTGGAGGAGCAGAATACCCTCACAGACTAAGAATGAACATATGCAACTAGAAGGAAAAAATAAAGGAAGAAGGACCCCTTAGCAAGGAGGGCAACTAGAACACAGAGGTGGAAGGAGGGAGGTACCGAATACTGCAACAGCAGAGAGACGGACATCTACTGTTATGGTAAGATTTTGCATAAATGTACTATGCCCTCCCATGTCACTGTTGCATTACTATTCACCTAAGGGAGAGTACAACAGCTCAAAAGGAAGCCAGGGAGGAGGAGGAAGGCACAGAGGAATCCTCCACAAAGGCATGCAGGACAGCCCTGGCAAAGCTTGCTCTCACCATGGAAATAACATCCAACTTGTAACATTTAGTGAAAGTATGAAGAGAAGACAAAGTAGCATCTTAGTACAGAGCTGGTATCCAGACCCTTGAAAAAGGCACCAGAGGTGGCAACATCGTAGTAGAATATGCTTTTACAGATGAGGTAAGATGTTTGCCATGAAAAGAATAACAAAAAGAAATGGCCTTAGAAATCCAGGAGGAGATGGTTTGCTAAGAAACAGCCAAATCCAAAGTCCTGGGATGAAAAGAAAAAAAGAATGCTGCTTAAGATTTATGAATAACTTTAGTTTTATCTAAATAATACAGAAGCTGTCCATGCAAATCCATGATGTGAAGAACCTTCTCACTAGCAGACTGTGGAGAAAGGGAAAAAAGGAAGGAAGGTGAATACACTGATTAAGGGACAATTCATTAACCACTTTGGGCATAAAAAAATTAGTGTGAAGAAACCCCCTTTCTCCAAGAACAATTAAAGGAGGAATAGCTATGAGAGCCGAAAGTTCAGAAACACACTCTTGGCAGAAGTAAGAGTCAAAAGAACACAGTCCCCCAAGTACAATGCTGTATAGAAGCTGAAAATGTAGGCTCAAAAAGGAGCACTGGTCAAGTTTTTTTTTTTTTGAGCACAAAATTGAGGTTCCAAGAAGTTGGAATATGCTTCCTGGGTCCTGATATGAAGGACGCCTTTTAGAAATTGTTTGACTAGAAGCCCAGACGACAAAGGAGGAGTCAAAAGCAGACAAGCAGAGACTGCTGAAGGTGAGTGTTAACTGAAGAATATGCTAACCCCACCATGTAGCAGATCACACAAATGACAGAACCAGAGGAAACTCCACAGATAGAGGATCCAGATGGCAAGAAAGGCACCAGACAGAAAATGTTTCCATTTCGACATGTAGGATTTTTTGGTAGTGGGCTTCCTGGTCTCCTGCAGAACACAAAGCACATCCTCAGAAAACAGGTGCTTGAAATGGATCAAAACCTTATCACCCACAGTGTTAGTTGAAAAGTGGATAGGTGGGGATGGACAGATCCCTTGACCTGTGAGAGAAGATCCACCCAGCATGGTAACTTGAGGTAACTGCAAATGGCCAAGTGAGAGAGAGAATGGGGGATTCAATGCTGTCTGGGCCAAAATGGAGTCACCAGAAAGATTTTGTGAGAGTTCTTCCTGGTCTTGTGTCGTATTCGTGGTAACAGAGGAAGTGGGAGAGCATAAAGAAACATCCCCTTCCAAGGAAAAAAGGCAATTGTGTCCATTTTCCAAGTCAGAAGACTTGGAGCTCGAGAGAACAGAATGCAGAAGTTGTCTGTTCAGAGGGGAGGTGAACAGATCTATCTGAAGAATACCCTACCAATGGACAATGTCCAGGAACATGTCTCTGTGTAGCATCCATTCATGAGATTGTGCTCTGAAGGAATGTAAACTGCCTGAAGAGTCATTTGGTACTGGATGACTAGATACCATCGTGAAGAGAGTCTGCAAAGGAGATAAGACCTCAGACCCCTCTGCTTGTTGACATATCACATCATCATGGTAATGTCTTTGAAAATCTTGAGAGCCCAGGATAAAAAAGGGAATGAAAAGCTTGCATAGCCAGGCACAGTGCCCTCATCTCTTTTATATTGATATGGTCAAACCTCTGATGAGGAGGCCAGAGACCCTGAACCTTTAGAGGGCCACAAGAGGTACCTCACCCCCAAACTGAGGCCTCTATGAAAAGTTCCAGAGTGTGAAATGGAGCCTGAAAAGAAAGCCCTGTATAGAGAGAAAGTTGAATCCACAATTGAAGCCTGAACTTGAGACAATGAAGAAAAGGAACAGGAAACTTCAGGGGGTGGCAATATTGAAGCCACACAAATTTGAGGTACCACTGAAGTTTCCTTATATGAAGTCTGGTGAGGGGGATCATGGGAATGGTGGAAGCAAAAAATTCCAGGACCTTGATAAATTCCCTGCTGTGACTGAAGACAGAGCAAAAAAAAAGATTGGAAAAAGGCCATCAGAGACAGAACCTTGAGGGCAGGAAGAGACGCCAGGATGGGAACTGTCTGAAGCCTGTTATCAGAGGAAAACTTGTTCCTGAGAAGGTGTCAGAACTGATCTCTGGAGATTTACACAGTTTGGGGTTCACCATAAAAGTCAAGTGGCAAATTGGAGATCCTGTAACAGGTTGCTGGGAGAGGGAACTTTAATAAGCAGATAATCTAGATAGGGAAATGTTTGTACACCTTGAAGCCTGCAAAAAGCAATGACAAGATGAGACATTTGGTGAACATCCTTGGAGCAGTAGCAAGGCCAAAGGACAAAGTAGACAACTGAAAATGCAAGGAAGAGACCTAGAAACGTAAACATTTCCTGAAGAGAGGATGAATGGGGATGGGAAGGTATGCATCCTTGAGATATAGAGACACCAGAAAGGCCTGAGGAAGCAGAAGATGAAACAATGTCTGAAGAGATCTTGAGAAAGGTGTTGAGCAGGGAAAGATGTAGAACTGGTCTTCATGCACCCTCCATTATAGGTATCAAAAACATTCTGGAGTAAAACCATTTCCCCACCTTGGTCCTCTGATCCAAAACAGATTGCAGAACCTCTGGGAAATGAAGAAGCTGTTCCTGAGGAGGTTGATGAATGCCTGAAAAGGGAGGAAGAGGCTTCCAAACCATTAACTATCCTGATGGATAATGGACAGAACCAAAGAATCTGAGGTGAGGAAGGAGTCTGAGTAGACTTGGCAGGAAGAGCATGCCTAGAACCCTTCAAACCCTTAGTTTACCTACAAACAAAGGCAGACTTGGAAGAATAGTTCCTCTGAAATTTGTGAATAGGGAAAACAAAATGTTTCGACTCCTGCAAGGTCTTGCCCTTAACCTGGAGGGACTTGAATAAGCCAGCAGCAACAGTCAAAAAAAGATTTGTTAGTCAGAGAAGCATCCAAACGTTTGGCCTTGATGTCATCAAGTAAAGCCTGATGATTCAGCTAAGAATAACACCTCACGACTGAAGCAAAGGCAGCAGCCCTGGGAGAGGCATCAGTTGCATCATAGCTGCATTTAATTGAATAGGGACAAGGAATTTTGGAATAATAGGCCAAGAATTCTTCCCCAGAATCCAAATCCTCATCTGATGAATCCAACCTTCTAGCATCTTAATAGGAGTGGAAGACTGTGAGGAGCAGGAAAGTACAGTTGTGTACCACTTACCATAAATGTAGATGTTAGAGTGTATTCACTGTTGCAGTCATTACATTTGGGTTTATCTGCTTGCATTAGCCCTCAGTCGGCCTGATTAACAAAGTCTTGGGTCCTGCGTCAGATGCTGTCCCTTCTTCCATGACGTCAGGTCGTCAGGGGTATAAAACATGCAGCCGACGTCATTACATCAGTTTTACTTGCCCAAGATGTCAGGTGCCTCCCTAATGGGAAGCAATTAAATCTATAATTACAAGGATATACCTCCAACAAAAAAGCAAACACACCAAAAAACTTTTGAGCATAGTAAGGGAGAGTAGAGGTATAGCCAAAAGAAGAAAGGGGGCTGGAGGAAGGGTAACCAGGACTGCAACAGTGAATACACTCGAACATCTACATTTATGGTTAAGTGTGCACAATTGTACTACGTTCTTCGTGTTTCACTGTTGCAGTCATTACATTTGGGTAGATTCCCAAAGTTAAGGTTGGGAGGAGGAATTTAAATAGAATTAGGACCAGCTATAAGACCCTGCAAGACTGCAGCGGCAAAGCCAGCTCTGGATTTAGAGAAAATTGTCAAATGACAATGCTTGGTGAAAGTATGTATAGAAATCCAGGTAGCAGCTTCTAGGATGTCCCTGGTAGGAACACCCCTGAGAAAGGCTATAGAGATAGATGCAGCCCTGGTTGAATGGGGTCTGATGCCCTGTGGGATAGGTTTTCCATGGTGCTTATAGCAGAAATGATTGCAGTGGCCTATCCATTTTGAAATGGTTTGCTTTGAAATAGCTTTCCCCTCTGTCCCTACAGCAAATGCCACCAGCAGTTGTTCAGATTTCTTTTGAGGTTTAGTCCTGTCCAAGTAAAATCTAAGTTGTCTGTGCACATCTAAGTGCAGTATCCGTTCCCCTTTGTTCTGTTGGGTTAGAAAAGAAGGTAGGCAAATGAATGGACTGATTAAGAGCCACACTGGATACCACCTTGGGCATGAAGGAGGGATTGGTTCTGATGGACATCCTGTCCACATGAAAGATGACGAAAGGCTCCACTGCCATAAGAGCCTGTGTTCAGATACCCTTCTTGCAGAAGTGATTGCTAAAAGAAAACTGTTTTCCAGGAAAGGAATTTTAAATCAGCAGTAGCAGCTGGCTCGAAAGGAGGAAGAGCGAGTTTCTCCAAGGCAAAGTTAAGGTCCCAGGCTGGAGTTGGAGCTCTCCTGGGTGGCCTTAAATTTTTGGCCCCTCTGAGGAAATTCTTGAGCAGTGGGTGAGAGAAGAGGGGAAAGCTCTGTGCTGTAATGAACTGAAATGGCTGAGGCATGAATTTTGATGGAGGAAAAGGACCAGCTCTTATGAAGCATCTCAGTCAAGTATTGTAGAATCTGTGGTAAATTGGGCACTGCTGCGCTCATCCCTTGAGATGGATTCCAGGCACAAAATCTTTTTCATTTTGCAGCAGCAGATTTTTTAGTACTAAGCCTCCTTGCCTCTAAAAATGATATCCATCACTGATTTACTGAGGGATGGTAAAGGAGAGATTAGGCAATTAGCCAGGCTGCTAGGTTCAGGGTTTGCAGCTGAGGGTGCAGAATCTGGTTCCCCTGCTGAAACAACAGGGAAAGAGTCTGAGGTAGGTGCCATGGGGCCAAGCATGACATACTGCGCAAGAGGAGGTACCAGTGTTGGCGTGGCTAGTCTGGTGCAATTAAAATAGTCCTTGGCTTGTCCTGTTTGATCTTTAGTAGTACCTTGGAGAGCAGAGGCAGAGGAGGAAAGGCATAAGCTGATAGGTTTTTCCAGCTGAACGATAGAGCATCCACTTTCCAAGCTAGCTTGTGGGGAATCCTTGTGCAAAATTTGTCCAACTGATGGTTCTGGAGGGAGGCAAACAGGTAAATATCTGGGCTACCACACTTGCTTGTCAACATGTTGAAAATCCTTGGTTCCAGTTTCCACTCGTGTGGGTCCATGAGGTTTCTGCTTAGTCCGTCTGCCAGTGTATTTAGTTTCCCTGGCAGGAACTGAGCTTGTAGATTCACTTGGTAGCGCAAGGCTGTGTTCCACAATGCCATGGCTAGTCTGCAGAGGGGGAAAGAATGTGCACCCCCTGCTTATGTACCACATGACAGTGGTGTTGTCTGTCTTTACCATTAGCTGTCCTGGACGAATGTGGTCCTTGAAGGCTGTCAGAGCATTCTATACAGCTAACATTTCCTTTTGATTTATGTGCAGGTACATTTGACTTGGGTTCCATTTGCCCTGACTGCACTTCCCTGCCAGGTGAGCCCCCCATGCATAGTCTGATGCGTTTGTTAAGGTTTGGGCAGTAGGGGGTAGTGTGAATGGTAGTCCCCTGTTTTGGTGGCAGGCATCTGCCCACCAAAGGAACTCTAGGCGTAGGCAAGGTATGACAGGAATCATTGCTTCTAGATCTTGTGAATGTTGACACCATAAGCTTTTGGGATACGATTGCAGTTTCCTCATATGCAGCCTTGCATATGGAATTAGAAGAATGCAGGAGGCCATGAACCCCAAGGCTTGCAGTATCTGCCTTGCAGATAGCTGGGTTTTTGTGGCCACTTGTTTTGAAGTAGGTTGTCAAATGAATCCATTTCTCTGGCGTGAGGAAAGCCATCTGGGAAGTTGTATTCAAGCTTGCGCCCAGGAATATAACTTGACAGGGTACCAGCTGTGATTTCTTTTCGTTTATGGTGTACCCCAGACAAGTCAGCACCCTTTGAACAAAGGCCAGATGATTCAAAAGTATGTCCTGGCTTTCTGCCTGAATTAGACAATCATCCAGGTATTGGTATATTTGAATATTTCTTTGCCTGCAAAATGCAATGACTGGAGCTAGGCACTTTGTGCATACACAGGGCACAGAAAATAAGCCAAAGGGCAGTGCAGAGAACTGATAGTGCATGTAGCCTGCCTTGAAGCAAGAATCCCTGATAGGGATGTGCAGGTATGCTTCTTTTAAGTCTAATGTTGCCAACCATGCATCTTTGCCTAGCATAGGAAGCAGCTGGTGAAAAGTCAGCATTTTGAATTTTGGAATCACCACAAAGGTGTTTAGAGTAGAAAGGTCCAGGATAGGACGCCATGTATTGCCTTTTCTGGGTACCAGGAAAAGTCTTGAATAGAAACCTTGTCCCTTTTCCTCTTCTGGTACCAACTGAATAGCTCCCATGCTTACGAGAGAGAAAGAACTTGATTTTGGGCCTCTGCCCACTGATTTGGGGGTAGATCTGGCCACCCGCATGGTCTTGGTAAAGTACAGTTGAGTATACCTACCATAAATGTAGATGTTCGCGTGTCTTCACTGTTGCAGTCATAACTGTAGGGTACTCCTGCCGGCAGGCAGCCCGAGGTCGGCCAGAATATCAAAGTCTGGGTCCGGCGTCGGCTGTATCAGCAAGTACCCTGACGTCAGAACGCATGGGTATAAAGCTGACAGCCGACGCCATCTTCTCCAGCCTTTCTTGCCCCTGATGTCAGAAGCTCCCATAAAACCAAAAGGTGTCCCAAGGGAAAAGCAAATACACCAGAAAGGTAGTGGAAAAGGAAACAAGAGGGGTCTGGAGGGAGGGAAACACCGACTGCAACGGTGAAGACACTCAAGCATCTACATTTATGGTAGGTATACACAACTGTACTATGTTCTTCGTGTTTCACTGTTGCAGTCATAACTGTAGGGTAGAATCCCAAAGCTGAGAACACGGGAGGAGGTTATGAAGAAGAAGGAGCAGCTAGAAGACCCTGCAAAACAGCAGAGGCAAAGCCTGCCCTAGACTTAGAGTACAAAGGGAGGTTATAGTGCTTGGAAAAGGTATGCACAGAGCTCCAAGTGGCAGCCTCCAGAATGTCCTTGGTAGGAACTCCTCTGAGAAAGGCTGCTGAAGTGGCAGCTGCTCTAGTAGAATGAGTCCTGACAATACCTGGAATCTGTTTTCCATAAAGAGAGTAACAATATCGTATTCCATGAGCAATCCATTTGGAAATAGTTTGCTTAGAAATAGCTTTACCTAGAGAACTGGAAGCAAAAGAGATAAGCAACTGATCTGATTTTCTGAAATCTTTAGTTTTGTCCAGGTACGTCCAATGAATGCAAAATCCTTTCCCCCTTATTTTGGGAAAAAGGTAGGCAGGTGAATAGTCTGATTTAGAGCCACTCTAGAAACTACCTTAGGCATAAAAGTAGGATTGGTCCTCAAGGAAACTCTGTCCTGATGGAAAATGAGGTATGGTTCCCACGGCCATGAGGGCTTGTAACTCAGATACTCTTCTGGCAGAAGTTAAGGCCAACAAGACAGCTTGTCTTCCAGGATAAGAACTTAATATCCGCAGAGGCAGCAGGCTCAAAAGGAGGCAAAGTAAGCTTTTCCAAGACATAGTTGAGATCCCAAGGAGGGACAGGAGGAGATCTAGGAGGTCTTAAATTCTTAGCTCCTCTCAAATTGTCTAACCAGCTGGTGGGAAAAAATGGGAGGATCACAACTGAAATGAGCCGAAATAGCAGAAACATGAATTTTAATGGAAGAAAAGGAAAGACCTTTAAGCAAAAGGTCTGAGAGATAAAGTAAAACAGAGGGAATATCAGGTAAAAAAGGATCAGAACCACGATCCTTCATCCAAATACAAAATCTCTTCCATTTAGAAGCATAAGATTTCCTTGTACTAGGACGCCTAGCTTCCAAAAGAAAATATCCAAAACCTGTTTAGGAATCAAATGCCTTTGATGAGCCAAGCTGCCAGGCAAAGAGTCTTGATTTGAGAGTGAAATACCTGACCCTGATGCTGGGACAGTAGAGAACGGGTCAGAGGAAGACTCCAAGGGGGTTCCAAGCAAAGGTGTAGTAGAGTTGGATACCAAAACTGACGACGCCAATTTGGAGCTATCAAAATGATCAGTCTGGGTTTGTCCAGCTTTATCTTTAGCAATACCAGAGGCAGAAGAGGAAGAGGAGGGAAGGCATATCCCGAAAGATTCCTCCAGCTGAAGGACAGGGCATCCACTCTCCAAGCTGTGTAGTGGAAGGACCTGGTGCAAAAGAGAGGCAACTGATGGTTGAGATGGGACGCAAACAGGTCTATCTGAGGACAGCCCCAAACTGCAGTTATCTTGCTGAATAAGTTGGGGTCCAACATCCATTCGTGAGGATCCAAAATGTTTCTGCTTAGGCTGTCTGCTAAGAGATTCTGAGTTCCTGGAATGAACTGTGCCTGAAGATCCAGATTCAAATTTAGGGCTGTGTCCCATAAAGTCATGGCAAGTCTGCAAAGGGGGTAAGAGTGAGAGCCCCCCTGCTTGTTTATGTACCACATGACTGTGGTATTGTCTGTTCGAATTAGCAGAGGTCCTGGCTTCAAAAGAGTCTGGAAGGCTAGAAGAGCATTTTGGACTGCCAACTTAAGTTGATGTGCCATAGAAGGTGTTTGTTTGTCCAAGAGCCCTGTTGACATTTGTCTAGAAAATGAGCTCCCCAAGCATAATCCGAGGCGTCCGTGGTTATGATCTGAGTAGGTTGAGGAAGACGAAAGGGCTTCCCTTCATTCAAAACACACGCCCTGGACTACCAAAGGAATTCCTTCTGGAGGCAGGGAATCAGTGGAATCATTGTATCCAGACTGTGGCAATGCTGTGACCATACACTCTTTAGGTACCATTGAAGTTTCCTCATGTGAAGCCTCGCATTTGGAATCAACAGGATGCAAGAGGCCATGTAGCCCAAAGCCTGCAGGAATTTCCTTGCAGTGAGCCGAGTCAAGGTTGCCAAGGTCTTGAAGATTAAAGCCAGCTGTAACTGTTTTTCTGGAGTAAGGAAGGCCATCTGTAAACTTGTGTCTAGAAGAGCTCCTAAAAAGATCATTCGTTGTGAAGGAATCAAATGTGACTTTTTTGTGTTCACTGAGAATCCCAGTAGTAGGAGAAGACGTTGAACAAAATGCAGGTGTTGAAGAAAAGATCTTTGCTGTCTGCCTGAATTAGACAGTCGTCCAGATAGGGGTAAACCTGAATCCCCTGGAGTCTGCAGTAAGCTACTACTGGAGCCAGGCATTTGGTAAAAACTCTGGGCGCAGTAGATAAGCCAAATGGCAGTATAGAGAATTAGAAGTGTCTCGAGCCTGCCTTGAATCTGAGGTACTTTCTGCATTGTTGCCTTATGGGAACGTGTAAGTAAGCATCTTTTAAGTCCAATGTTACCATCCAAGCATCTTGTGAGAGCATTGGGAGAAGTTGTTGAAGTGTAAGCATCTTGAATTTTGGAATTTCCAAAAAGGTAGGTCCAGAATAGGTCTCCAGGAGTTTTGTTTTCTTGGGACCAGAAAAAGTCTTGAATAAAACCCCTTCCCCACCTCTAGAGGTGGAACAGGTACTATGGCTCTTAAGGCTAATAAAGCGTCCACTTGATTTAAGGCCTCTGTCCATTGATGTTTTGGCAGATCTGGCCAGCCGGAAGGCCTTGGCAGAGTGTGAAAGTGGAATCTGTAGCCTTTCAAAATCACCCATTTGTCCTGGGTAATGGGAGTTCAATTTTGGTAAAAAAGAGAAAGTTTTCCTCGGAGAGGGGCATCCAGGGAAGTTGAACCTGTAGCCCAACAGAGGGAGTCATTGGGTTTGCTTTCTTTGGGTTTGAGGTCTGTCTTCTCCCCTTCTAGGTGAAGAAGCAGTCCACTGTCTAGATCTGTAAGAGGCCTGAGCCTGCGCCCGGCCTCTGGAGCGTCTATATCTTCCCCTTTGAGGCCTGTCAGAAGTGGGAAAAGACCAATTTTTGGATGGCCAATTTCTAGAAAATCTAAGAGGCTGTACTTGCAAAAAATCTTTTACAGTCTGCATAGACTTGGCTTTTTCTTCCATCTTTTTAATAACCTCCTCAGCCTTAGATCCAAATAAGACATCATGCTGAACAGGGGCATCTAGCAATTTAGCCTTAACTTGTTCAGGTAAATTCTGCTCACGAAGCCAAGCACGTCTCCTAACAGTACCAGAGGCAGCAGCCCTGCAGGAAGCCTCTAAGGCATCAAAACCACAATGTAAACTATGTTTGCTAACTTGTTCAGTTGCATGCAACACATCCTGTAATTCCTTGTCCTCAGCACATGCAGGAAAGGTAGAAAGCCTTTGTTTTAAAACAGATAAGAGAAACTGTTGATACTTAAACATGTGAAACTGGCAATTTAAAGCTCTAATAGAAAGGGTAGCTGAAATATAAACCTTTTTGCCCCACCTGTCCAAGGCACGAGAATCCTTTTCAGAGGGGATAGGATTCTTAGAGGAGGTGGCCTTAGCAGCCTTGGAACCCTGCGAAATAATTTCAGGATCAGCAGAAGGATTCTTAAATAAGAATTGATGGGAATCAGGGACCCTGTAAAATCTATCAGGCTTAGAAGGAGCAGGCGGCATGGAATCAGGATTCAAGTTAGCTTCAGAGAAGGCATCATCCACAATGTCAAGTACAGGAGGAATAGCTAAAGGCCTGTGTTGAGGGAGAAGAAGAAATTGCCTAAGTCTCTTTCTGGAAGCAGAATAATTCTGACCTTCCCAATGAAAATGCTCCCTCATCTCATGCAAGGTTTCCCCAAAAGAGAAATCTTCAGGGGGAGAGGCAGAGGGAACAGAATCCTCTGCATCCGAATCCTCATAAGGAGGAAAAGAGTAATCCTGATCAGAGGAAGAAACTGAAGATACAGAAGCCTGATCAGAGGAATCATAAGGGATATCCTGTCTAGGCCTTTTCTCAGGAGGAGGGTGAGAGCCCCTAATCATAGTTAATAAATCCTCAGCCATCCGTAGTAATTGCTTCCGAGTCTTAGGAGCTGAATCCGAAGAAGCTTGAGCAGAAACTCTGGGTTTAACAGGAGTCTTTGACTTAGCCTTTGTCTTTGTGGAAAGAGTAATATGTGAAGGCCTGAAGACCCCCTCAGAAGCCGGTACCTGCACAGCGGTTCCGGACCCATCTGAAGGAGCGACGTCCGAAGGTCCTGCAGCAGACAAATTACTAGGCCTAGATGGCTCCCCATGGGAGTCCGTGTCGGCCATCGGTTCTGAAGTGGCGGACGACAGGGGCTGCAAAAGCGCCTCACTGACGACCGCCGAACCCAAAGCTGGCTCCGGCTGCAAAGTATCCTGTTTGGACCTCGGAGGCCTGTCCTTGTCTTTGCGTTTCTTCTGTATTCCGGTAGTCAGTAAAGTATCCGACGACATCCTATAATTAAATAGTCTACCGAAGTAATTCAAGGCCCAATCGCACCTACGCTTGATAGTGCGAGAATTAAACCTGGCACAGAACAGACAGCAAGAAACGTCGTGGTCAGGGCCTAAGCAAGGTAGACAGTAAGAGTGGAAATCTTTATGAGGTATTTGTTTTCCACACGATACACAATTATTAACTTTTTCTGACATCGGCGGAGCAAGAAAAGTTTCCCCAACGGGGTACTTTGAGAAGAGAAGTAGAAAACTTCGGACTGACGACAATTGCACCACGTTGTCTTGAAAACGCCAACCAACAACTAGCGAACTGCTCTGCACCGCACGGCAAGAAAGACTGGTGAAGATGGCGTCGGCTGTCAGCTTTATACCCATGCGTTCTGACGTCAGGGTACTTGCTGATACAGCCGACGCCGGACCCAGACTTTGATATTCTGGCCGACCTCGGGCTGCCTGCCGGCAGGAGTACCCTACAGTTATGACTGCAACAGTGAAACACGAAGAACATCGTGTGGAAGTGAAATCTGTATCCTTGGGACACTATGTTTAAAACCCATTTGTTCTGGGTAATGAGTTCCCAGTTTTTGGCCTGCAGACCAATCTTTTCGCCTAAAGGAGCATTCAGTTGGGAACTGCTTGGAAGTTCCAAAAACAAGTCATTGAGACAGTTTTCTATAGGGGGGTGTCTTACTACTTTCAGTTGGGTGCAGAAATCCCCCACTGCTTAGTCTTGTGTGTCCCCTGGGACTGAAATCTGGGGTTTCTGCTGTGTCTGGGTTTGGCTTGAGAAGACCTGGAAGGGGCTGGAAAGGACCAATTCTTAGAGGGCCAATGCCTACTAATCTAGGAGGCTGAATTTGCAAGAGATCTTTAAATGTTTGCATAGATGTATCTTTATCTTCCATCATTTTAAGAACTTCCTCAGCTTTGTTGCCAAACAGGCGGTCCTGATTTAAGGGATCATCCAACAGTTTAGCTTTAACATGATCAGGCAAAGATTGCTCCTTAAGCCAAGCATGCCTTCTGAGCACAGACCCAGTAACAGCAGCCCTGCAAGAGGCCTCTAATGAATCAAATCCACATCGCAAAGTATGTTTACCAAGCTGTTCAGCAGAATGCATTAAATCCTGTAATTCTTTATTTTCAGCACAGTCAGGAATCATCATTTTCTGTTTAAGCAACCCAATAACATGTTGATACTTTAACATGTGAAACTGGCAGTTTAAAGCCCTAATGGCCAAGGTTGCAGAAGGGTAAACCTTTTTACCCCATCCATCCAGCACCCTGGAGTCTCCATCAGCAGTAGAAGCCTTAATGCCCTTGGGTCCCTGTGAAATAGTCTCTGGATCCGCAATAGGATTTAAAAAAAAAATAAACTTGTATGAATTAGGAACCTTGTAATATCTGTCAGGTATTCTGGGAGCAGGAGGCAAAGAATCAGGGGCCAAACTAGATTCCGAAAAGGCATAATCAACAATGGCTAGTACAGGTGGTATAGGTACAGATAAAGGCCTATGCTGAGGCAGGAGTAAGAAATCCCTAAGCCTCTTTTTTGACTCAGAAAAATCCTGGCTTTCCCAGTGGAAATGCTCCCTAAGATTATGCAAGGTTTCACCAAAAGAGAAATCTTCTGGAGGGGGGGGGGGGCAGAGGGAATAGAGTCCTCTGCATCAGAATCCTCATAAGTAGAGAAGGGCAAATCCAGATCATCAGAAGAATCAGAAAAATCAAATCAGAATCTTGGTCAGAAGATTCATAAACAACTTCAGTCCTAGGTCTCTTAGAAGGGGGAGGTTGGCTTCCCCTGATTAAAGTTATAAGATCTTCAGCCATTCTTATTTTTTTTAGGCATAGAGAGGCCTGAGCATGCAGCCTGGGTGTCTATTTCTTAGGCATGGTTCGAGATTTAGACCTAAATGAAGGAAGCATCGGTTTAATATGCAAGTCCGTAGGCCTGAATACACTCTCAGAAGCCGGTGCCTGCACAGCAGCTCCAGACCCATCCAAGGCCGAGACATCCGCAGGTTCCACAGTTGAAGCATCTCGTGGCATACCGGACTCCAAATGGTTCTCAGTAGAGGCCTGCGAATCAGAAGTAGCGGGTATCAGGGGCTGCGAAAGTGCCTGAGTACCGGCAAACTGGCTTAAGAGAAGCGTCATTGGCAGCTTTGGACCTAGGCGGCCTGTCTCTGTCTTTATCTTTGTTTTTTTTCAGAATCCCAGTAGTTGGATGGCTAACCGACATTTCTGGATAATTAAACAGAGAACCGAAATATTTAGAGGCAAAAATATACAGACAACGGATAGTGCGCCGATTAAATAAAGCACAAAACCGACAGCAGGGTACGGTCATCATGGTCAGGGCCCAGGCAAGGAATACAGTATGAATGAAAATCTCTGTGAGGTATTTCCTTTCCACAAGGAATGCAATTATTAACTTTTACTGACATCGGTAAGGGGCAAGAAAAAGTTTCCCCAATGAGGTACTTTGCTTTAGTTGAAGACTTCGGTTCTGAAACTCGAAAACGAAAATTTCAGGAGTCTGCCGACATGCACTTGCAAACTGCTTCTGCTTCAGGCACCATGCGGCAAGAAAGACTGATGTAATGGCATCAGCTGCATGTTTTATACCCCTGACAACCTGACGTCATGGAAAAAGGGAAAGCATCTGACGCAGGACCCAAGACTTTTGTTATTCAGGCCGATTGAGGGCTACTGCAAGCAGATAACCCAAATGTAATGACTGCAACAGTGAAACATGAAGAACATCAGAAATCCCTTGAGGGGGCTTAAAGGCCATCAAAACATTAAATAAACTGTGTAAAATGCTCCCATTCATGCTGGGGATCCTTAAGAGAAGACATATGCTTTGTCTTTGATTTCTTTTTCTGTGAGACATCCGCTCAAAAGGGTCAGAACCCTGACACCACTAACAATAGGATTTTCCTGCCTCACTAAGATCTGAGGAATCCCCCAGGTCCCATGGATATTATCAGCCAAGGTTCTCCCTCAATGTCAGGTACAGACATCTGAAAAGCCACCAAGGATTCAGATCCCTGCCAGCTTCCGAAGGGATTGCAACAGAGGAATCCGAAGTAAGCAATGGACGGTCTTCATGGTTTTCACTAGCCTCTCGAGAGATGGCAAGGGATGCTGGACATATTCAGGCCTGACTTTTTGGCCTTCTTGGCAGATAGTTGGCCCTTGGGATGGGAGGATTCCACCATTGCACCCTGAACCAACATCTTAAGCACTTGATTCTCAAGATAAATGGACAGACAGACAGGCAAATATGTAGGGTCTTAAGACACAAATGCCTGTCAGATAGAACATGGAGTATGATTATGGCAAGCACCCAAGCAAGAGAGACACTGGTTGTGACAGTCTTTAGGGGGAAATCAGTCTCCCATACTGACATTTTCCCTTTCCAGATGACATGAACACAATACTAAACAAGAATAAAAAGGAACACAACAAACACCAACAGGGTATGCATCTGAAACCACTGTTTGGTAACCAGCGCAGCAAAACAGCATTCATACCAATGGCGGTAAGAACGTTCGGATTGGAGGTAAACAAGTTTTGAGTAACTACATCCATACAATACCTTTATGCCCTACATCACATGCAGGAAGCATACATGTAACATTCAGCACCTATAAGAGCTGAAAGCTTTGAAATACTGGACGGATATTGGGCTATCCTTGGCAGGAGATCCCTTAGGTGAAGAGTACTGCAACAGTTATATGGAAGGACACCTCGTCTCATTCACTTCTGTTGGTTTGATGTTGCTTTACATCTGCTTAAAGTGTTTGGCATTCATTCACATTTAACATCTTGAATATTAATAACTTTTTTTTTCGGCTTAGTAGATTTACTATTGCTTACAAGTGTTGGACTGCAGCTTATTCTTGTGTCCTGCAGAACATTTCAACATAGAGTAAACTACACTTGGGAGACTGCGGATTTGTTTTATATACCTGCTGTATAACATGTGGAAAGACACAACACATTTAAGACTGGCTAATGGTACCTTCACCTGGACATCCCTGCCTCCCCACTGTGATTAGGATAGCATTGGGAATTATGTCCTTTGTGGTTCAACGTATCAGCTTCTGCTCTAAAGTGGAGCTCAGAATCTGCCAGTATGCTCTTGAAGATTTATATACTCAAACAGAAATCTATTCCTTCTACTTCACTCCTTTATTCTCTTCCCCAGACTCCATCCTTTACCCCACAAGTCCGAAGAAAGATGAACTGTACTGACTGTCCAACGTTCCCTCACACCCCTAATATCTAACGGTGCCCACAGTCTTGTCAAAAACAAAAGCTGTGTTAGAGAAATAATTTTTAATTGATTTTCAATTTTAGTTGCTGATTGACTTGTCTGCATTTCATTCATGCAGTTTTATTCCCCCTCACAAGTGGTTTTGTTCCCCATTGGGATTCATTATACTGACTTGAATCCAGGCTCCTCCAACTTTGGTTCTTGGTCATTCCTGAACCTATACCTGTGGCACCTCCTTTAGTCATCTTGTCATTCAGCCATATTCCTGTGATTCCAGCAATGTCAATATTAATGCTTGTTACTCCTGCCTCTGCCTATCCAGACTTCTTGGACTGCAAAGTAACTGTACCCAATTGTGTTCCAATTCATGCTTGCTTGTTCTTCTATGTTCAGTGTCAGAATCCTTCTGCTACTGTGGCCTTCCTTTTCCCAACTTCCATCTTACCTTAAAATATGATTACTGAGAAGTACTTCTCTAACCCAGTTACAAAAGACTCAGTTGGGGCTAGGATGCAGCCAATCCCTAGCACAGAGCTTGTTTCTTTTCAAATTCTCCTACCAAGTTGCAAAAACAAAAGCATGGTGAGAATTCGTGTGTTGGAGCACTTAGACATTAGAAATCATAGTGAAAGTAGTCCTGTGGCCCAACATTTTGTTCAAAAACATGGTGGTTCCCCTGACCGTCTTAAATTCTGTGTTTTGGGTAAACCTTTTTCCATGGGAGGGAATGATTATCTCTATAAGTTACTTGAACTAGAGACAAAGATGATTTTAAAATTTGGAACTCTAAAGCCTTTTGGACTTAATTTAGAACTGGCTATTTAGATCTGATTAAAATAGGAAATAAAAGAAAATAATAAAAAATAATAGTAAAATAATTTATTCTTGTTCATATATTAATTTTGTTATTAATAAAAAAGCTTTTTGTAATATATATAATTAAAAAATTTATATATGAATTTATTAGATAATATATGTAGAAAAATAGTTATGAATATTATTATTAATATTTTCAGTAAAATGTGATGAATTTGATGTAATGTTGATTTAATTGTTAAAATTGAATAACTGTATAACTGGATAAGCTGTTTGTGCTAATTGCTTCTGAATGTGTATGCATATGTATAAAAAGATGTGTGAAGCATACACTTTTTGTGATCCTTGAAGGCGAAAGGCCGAGGTACCAGATCGAGAGCTAATAAAGAAAAGAAAGGAATACTGGTAAAAGTGCTTGGATTTGTGTTTTTTGTGCTTAACTTGTGGTTCAAGAAGGTGTGTGCAAGAACATATTCCTTGTCTACTACCAAAACCAATCGTACTCCTCTCTATTATTCGCCTTCCTCAGCATGCTGGCACAGGAAAGAGTTCTGAGAATGCTACCTCCAAACAGTCTCTCCTGACATTGCTATTTCCAATCTACTATCCTGACATTTGTCAACCACATCACTGGACCAGACTGCCACCACCTTAGCTTCCTCTTTAATAGATCATGACAGCTGTGCCTACATGTAACAAACCTGCCCCTCCCTTGCATATCTAAACAAGTATTTTTCAACTCCCTTTTAAACTCACCATTGCATATCTACAATGAAAGGTTTTTCTTTCTTGGTTTTACCCTGCCCTACTATGGTCACCTTTTAACCTTCATTCTCTGACTCCTTCCTTTTTTAGCAATCATCTCCTTCCTACAGCGAAACAGATATACCTTTCTTATTTTCTTACTTCTCCCACATTCAGCACATGCTTTTAGAAGCTCATCCTTCCATGGTGAGGCAAGCTGGTATATTTTGTGATGTTTCACTGGGTACATTTTGTCTGAAGCAGAGTGCGTCATCTGTGTCCAACCATTGCCATTTGAGGTCATCTAGCATAAGAAAGGAAATCTATTATGAAGACTACACGATCACAAGATATGATGAGGTTCACTTCCTCTAGTACTACAACTGCATTAGATTTTAGACATCAAAGCAATTTTCTAAGTGGACTGTGCATTTCTTAGGATTTTGCAAACTGGCTCCAATGCTACTGCTGACCAGTCTGCATGGAGTTTTTTCAAGATCTCGCCAGTTGTTACACATCAGGAATGCACTAATGGGTCATTCATTCAATCAATCACTATCTGATTACCTGCTTAATAAAATTCAGGATACCAAGATGACTAAGCTTATTACAGCACTCACTAGGTGCACAACAGAGGAGCCAAGCCTGAAAGGGCTCTTAACCCACTGCAGGATGTGCACCCGTGTGCTCATGCACACACACATGCCTACAGGCTATTTTTAGGAGAGCCAATTCACCTACGGTGTACATCTGAGATAAGAGACCTGCAGTAAGGTCACATGCAAATAAATGGAAGAAATACAGACTCTGTAGAGAAGACATACCATCTGAGACCAGAACTAGAAAATCATGTGTTGTGAAGCTGCAACACTAACTGCTATGCCATTATATTGCCCAGGTGTGGGAAAATTTCCATTGTGTCATAACTTGTGTGATGGTGCTGACATGCATGGTATTAGTGAAGGAATCTAAAGCTGAGATTTGAGGAACAGCAGCCTGCTGTAATGAAGAAATGTTCTTTCACTACATTTTTGGAGATCCTTTTCCTTGTTGCCACAATTCTTCAATTACACAAAAATGAACTAGTCGAGCTGCTTATGAATATGCTTTGACGTCTGTTTCATTTCTACATACATTTAATATATCTACTTAATTTGCATCTAACCAATAAATATTTCTAAATGTTTAAGTCTTAACATACAATCAAATCTGAGCTTCACTTATGTACCCTATCGCACATGGTTACAATTTATTTTATGTTTCAAATTCAGCTTTCTGTATTCAAGTTATAACAGGCGATATTGCACTTCTGAAAGAAAAGCCATACAAGACTGGCCCTTTTGCCGCAGCTCATTATGACCAGAGTTGCCAATCTCCCTACAATACCCACACTAGTTAGAAGTTAATCAAAACCATCAATTTCAACTTCACTCTGGAGACAATTTTATATGCCAACTACCCTAAGATTTTATATACCAAACTATCCTGCTCGGTTGGAAACTTAATTCAGGCATTCTCTGCATGAACTTCGACCATGGTGTTTCCAAAGACCAAAACATTTAGTGACTATAGGTATACTGTTGCAGTTAGTTGGTAAATGATGGAATAAACCAGTTCACAACTTCTGATACGATTTCAAACAAAATTAACTTTCAAGAAACTTTACAAAATAAGTGGACTAGCAAATTATTACTTTTAACTCAATGCCATAAGTTAATTACTTGTCAAATTTTGTATATTTTTGCTTACTGATGAACACAAAATCATCTTTTGCATAATTAGCTACTTGTGTATAGTGTAAAACATCTTCTACATAATTTGGTAGTATGCAAGAACTGCTACTACTACTGTTTTATCTGGACATCTCTTACTATTTAATGTAAATTAATTTCTCACTATAGGAAAGTACAGTTGTGTAAAACCTTACCATAACGGCAGATGTCCTTCTCTATACTGTTCCAGTATTCATAACATTAGGGATCCCCTGCATAGGGTATTTCACTGCTGCAGTATTCATAACATCAGGAAGAGCGCCAAAGCTCAGAAGAAACTTGGGAAGAGGAAGGACCAGCAGAACTCAAGGAAGCCATGAAGGATGGCCCTAGCAAAACCAGCTCCAGCTCTGGAGATTCCATAAAACTTGCAGTGCTTAGGTCCAGGTAACTGCCTCAAGAATAGAGTTAGTATCCAAACCCTTGGAAAAAAGCACCAGAAGACGCCACAACTCTAGTAGAATGAGCCTTTACAGGGAAAAAGGCAAGTTCTTACCATGAAAAGAGCAACAAAAAGAAACAGCTTTTGAAATCCAAAAATAAATAGTCTGCTTGGATACAGCTAATCCCAAGACCTGGGATACAAGGAAACAAAGAGCTGACCAGATTATCTAATAGTCTTATTCTTATCCAAATAAAATCTGAATTGTCTATGTACATCCGTGTGCAGCACCTTCTCACTAGGCAGATTATGGAGAAGGAAAAAAAAAAGGGGGCAAATTAATGGACTGATTAAGGGAAGCTCATTCATCACCTTGGGCATAAAATGGAGTGGTAGGCAAGAACACCCTGTCCTTATAAAACACCAAAAAAGGAGGACAAACTCAATGAGGTGCTTATCTGGAAAGGCTTAGTGAAACCAGCAACGGAATGTAGGCATTCATACCAATAATCAAGGGACGGAGTCCGTACCGTCAGCAAAGAAGTTCTGAGGAGGGCATGCTTAGACATCACCTTTACATCCTATGCTACGAGAGAATTATGTGTGTGTGATGTACAACGTACCTTAAAGCAACCTAAGGTTTTGGTATACTGGTCGGACGTTGGGCTGCCCTAGGCAAGGGATCCCCCATGTTATAAATACTGAAACAGTGAAATGGAAGGACATTATATTCATAAAGAAGAATAACTCAGTCAAGCCCAAAACCCCTTTTTGAGCACATTTGGAGTTCACACCTATAGCGCCTTATGGTGTTCAGACCTTTTTGTGGATCTGGTTTCTTTAAGCAACTTACTAGCGTACAATGGGCAGCATTAGAAAGTGCAAGGAGTTAACAAAATGACACTAAGACAGTTAATAGAGGATGTCCCGCAGTACAGAAATGAATCACTACTTGTCACTTATTCACACTTTCATAACGGAGAACCCCGGATGATACAGAGGTTATGGAGGGATATGCCATTGTGGGAGACAGGGATATTCATTGTTAATGCCCATTTATATTGTACTATACCCAACATATATTTTAATGATTATGAAAATAAACAATATTTCCATATGTACGTAACACCACATAAAACAAGTGACTTACAAACTGATGCATGACATCAGGAGAAACCTTAGATGTTGTTGAAGAAAACAGTCCAGTGACATTTGCACTGTAAGTTGCACTTTTTGAATGAGATTCAGTTATTACTGTTGCTAATTATACAATTAAGTGTAGGTTTTCATATTTCTGTAAATATCTCAAACAGGCACACACAGAAAAATTTCTTGTTATATGAAAGCTTATGTCTGATTAATAAACGTTCTAACAATATATGTCTAGGTTGTACAGTTGCCAAAATATGAGCATTTGCTTGTGAAAGTTTTGGGTTCAAGTGCATTATAATGTTACAGTATTTATGCAAAGTCTATGAATGCACAGACTATAACCACACTATATAATACTTCTTACTGATAATATTGCTATTTGTGCAGTTTAATACTTTCTACTGTTCACAAAATATTTACGTCCATCTATCTTATGCCTTTTAAGTTTATTTTGCAAAAAATGTTCAGGAATGTAAGCTGTGTGCAAGGCTGACAGAGGTGTGACATTCCTCATCAAACAGGTGTTAATGAGAAAAGCAACATTCGCTTTTCCTGACAAACTGCTGCTACAGTGCATCTATCAACCGTTGAAGTCATTGTCTTGTGGCCCAGGTCCTGAACGGAAAGGGTCCAACCAGCCAGTTAAGAAATGTAAATAACTGCCTTCAACTATAAGATCACAAATGATGCAAATCATACTTCTAGGTTCTGTATACAATATCCAAATATAAAAGCCATGTTCACATATCTAATACCTGAACTTTAACACAGCTGTGTGTTGCTTTATAGGATTATCTTGTCATTTATGATTTATGTGCATAAACCTCTGCTGTTGTAGGCAAGTGTGCTTGAGCTATTATACATGCAATTAATACACGGTTTGCAATCTCATTTGCAATTCTTTAATCAAGAAACACAAATGTACTCTGAAGCAGGAAAAGTCTGTGCTCCAACCTTTATTAACCACTCTGGATCAAGTGGTATCATCTCAAAAGACTTCTTTAGAACCTGAAGTAATCATTGTAAAACCTTAACTTATATAGACACCCCAACACCAATGAAATGAAACCATTTACATCACATGACCTATTAAAAGCTAAAAATGTGAACACTTCACAAGCATTTGAGAAAAGACATTCATTAAAAAATGAGAAAATAATCTTTTGCACTCACCCACTTAATAAATGAATTATGTAGTAGTGACCATTTTGTGAAAATACTAATATTTTCAAAGTCCAGCTGCCTTTAAACACAAGTAGCTAGAGACCAACTTTAATTTAGGCGCAGATAAAAACGGGCTCCAAGCCTAAGCTGCCATAGTAGCTCACACTTTTCAACTTGACACTCATAACCCACTCTTTGGTTCTTTTCACCTTTTACAAAACTAAAAAAAAAAAAAAAAATTTTAACTCAGAAGATACTTCTTTCTGCTGATGTCAAAGGCGTTTGCCAATACATTTATGAAACGTGCGTTTTTCCTACATAAAAGCACTGACAGGAAGCACATGTAGTTAGGTAAACCAAGCCCTGTTATTACAATATTTACGTTTCCATATCCTCCTCACATACATCTCTGAACCCTCATGAATGTAGCTACATTGAGGGCAAGAGACACACTTTAATGTGCCGTAACCTTCTGAATCAGTGTGTGTAGGATTCAGGAACAAACTTAATGTTACTCATTCTTTTGTAAATGAAGGTTGGCTTATGGCTGTGTCAGGAAAACAATTTAAAATTTACCAGTTCTAACAACCCTTTTTCTGAATGTTACTACTACCAGGACCATATTGAAGAATCAAGGGCCTGTCAACTATTGGTGGATTTCACCCGTTCAGTTGTACCCTGCTTCTCAAGCAAGGATTTATAAATCCCCTCTTTGCTTTTACTAATAACCGTGTTTCTTGCTTTCCAGTTCTTTAGTTAAATTATTTAATCATCTTACTATTTTAAATTAGTAAATACTTTTCCAGTTGTATAGGTTATGCTTAAAAGGAAAACAGTGAGTCACACTGCTTAACATGCAGGGAGAAGTTTATGCCAAAGCTTTGGGAGACTGGGTTATAAACCTACCACATATGGTTAGCTTTAGCATGATGCTAACATGGCTTTGGGAGTCTCTGGGTTATAAACTTACCACATATGGTTAAAGCTTTAGCTTTTGCATGATGCTAACATGGGGAATGATGATGGAGACCTTTGTCCAAGTCAAAATGCACTGCTATCATCTACAACCTCCATAACCCTTTAAAAGTAATTTACCAGATTAGACAGGATTAAGCCAAACTGTTGGGGGTAAAGACTAAAAATTCTTCACAAAGTTAGTCATAACATGGTTTGTGGCTTAGCAGATGAAGCCTCAAGCTCTGCAATTAGCTGGGCCAATTGTATGGCCACCCTTATGGAGGGGCATCACCACTGGATTGCATCACTCATCAGGGGCAAAACCAGAAGCGATACTTAAAACAGTTTAACACTGTTAATTAAGCAGCCAGGTATACTGCCAGGTCCCATAGAGGGTATTTTTGGTCACAGTCAGTAAATTATCTTTAGAGGTAATTGGGGGTTAGGGATTCAGATGTTAAGACTTCATGTGAGGTTTCAGGGGTGACGTTTGTACTAAATTTGTTTGTGACGATATTCTCACGGTATCTTAGGTGACAATATGAATATGTTCAGAGTAATGTGCATTACTGTTTTAGTTTTCCGACATGGCTAAAGAAGAAATTAGAATTATTTTTGGCTTTACAGGCCAACCGAAACTCCCAGGCTACTTTACTGGACTGATTTTCCATTTTTCCAGAAAAATACTGGTAAATTCTAAATTCAGGTAATCTGAGACTTAGGGAAACTACATTTTTTGAAAGAATCTGGCACTTTAAACCAGAGCACTCATTCACTACAACCTGCATTTCTTCTTTTACTCAGTACTTATACTAGTCAAGCTTGCTTTGACTGTTCTGCATCTAGAATTTGTTTTAATTTTGCATATAGACATGGATTAGAAAATAAAATCAAGATAAAGACCAAAATTACACTTATAAATTATGGGTATAATTCCCGGATTATCATGAAAACAAAATTTCATTTTTTTTTTTTTTTTTTTTTTTTTTTTTTTGAGAACCATAAGTCAGTGCCCTTGCTGATGGTGCTGTTCAGTATTTATTTTATTTTATTTTTTTGTAATGTGTGTTTAACATTATCCTTAAGGGTAGGAGTTTTAGATCTGCAACAAAATTTAAGGAGCTTCTTTCTTTTTTGCACAATTTATTTATGGTGGTGGACCACCAGACTTGTTCATTTCTGAGTTTCCACTGATATTTAGTTCTGGTAAGGACTGCTCCATACGAGTATACATTTCCCCACTGAAGCCTGCTGCTGTATTAAGGTCAGGAATAGTGGAATCATAATCTACTTCTGATATTTCTTCACAGAGTCTAAGTTAAGGCTGGCAAGCTTGCAAGTCCCTTAGGTTCAGTGGGATTTTGGGAGTTTTAAGGATAAGGTCACAACTTTGTGGTCAGACATCACTGGGGAAAGAGCTACCAAAAAAGTTGCGCAAGAGGCAGCTATATTTGTAAGAATCAGGTCAAGAACGCAGTGTCTTCCATTAGCTTTAGTTATCAACTGCTCGAGGTAGTTTCTGTTTGTGGATCCCCAAGAATCTGCCTGAAAGAACAGCTGCAATTGGATCTAAATGTAAAAAAAGCTCCAAACCCCAGTACACTCTCTATAGTTAAATAAAGCCTCAACTAACTATAAAGACATAGGTATTTTCTGAATGCAGAGTGCCTCAAAATCAGGGAATTTGTTTAGACTTCTGGCATTGAGAACAGCCACCTTAATGTGACTTGATTTTGGAAATTCCACACTAATTTAGAAAAATGCATATAAATAGCAGTCGCTATCAAAACCAAGTATCTTGGGACATTCAAAAGTAAACCACCTGCTGGAGAAGCAAGACAAATATTAAAGCAAATTAACAACATATGTTTTTCGACTGCAAAGTTATTAAACATTTTTGGGATAAAAAACAATGTTTTTTTACAGGCTCTATTTAATAATAAATTTACCCTGACTAAATCATTAATTTTATTCACCAACACCAGACTGTGTAAAGAAAGCTAATGACCTGCTTTTGTGGAGTATGCTATCAATTGTGAGGAAGACAATCACCAAGAATTTGAAAAATGAGTGGACTCCCAACAATGAAAGACTTCACAAGTATTGTAACCGTTTGTCATTTAGAATGTCTAACAATCAAGATGAGAACAACCAGAATCACTACTTCTTACATCTGGATGAGATTTTAGAGATCTGCTAAACAATCACAAACTTATTGAAATAAAGGCTCTTTCAAGAACATTTAAAGTTTTGGAAATATAGTAGACACCTTTGTAAATAGTTGCTTTAATTGTGATTTTTTTTTTTTTACTTAGCTTGCTTGCTTAAATGTTCTATTTGCAAACATATTTAAACTTTATAGTAAGTAGTTTGTTAAAATGAATAAAAACTATTAATATTGCCACTGTTTCTGGGCAAACAGTTTATGTGAAGAAAGCATTTTAAATATACTTGCCCTGGATGCAAAAATGTCATAACAGTTTACTATGGGAACATCAATCCTCACAATTTCAAATCCAGCAATAGAATAGAAAAAAGAAAACCTGCAATGTTGAACTCCCACACTTGTCCTATCTAGCAGCAGGGAATTTCTGGATTCAATATTTTCCCCGGTTGTAGGTTTTGGGGGGTTCTATTTGTTATGCATGGGTTCCACATTGTGAGGATGGATGTTCTCACAGTAACCTTTTTTTTTTTTTTTTTTTGTGCATGGTATTTATTTCAAGACAATGTGACTTGGCCACTGGCAGTCGTCCCCCACTACTGACTGGGAATATTTTTCTCAAACACAAAAAAAAAGTTTGGAAGAGGAGACAGGTAGGTGATTCTTCACCTCTAACAATAGAAAACATCTCGACCCTCTTCTGAATTTATTCTGTAAACTTCTGAGAAACTTTCTGAAATAGAACATCTTTTAAAGCAGCTTCAGGCACAGTCTAACACATCTTCTAGGCTGACTCTCACAGGGCAGGTGGTGGAGGCAGAAGTCCTGGTGAAAGCATTTGCAGCAGCAGAGCTAGGCAGACACTGAAGACAGTATGAAGTTGTGCTTCATTTCTTTCACTGGACTATTCCCTGGATAGGCCTGCAGCTGTGGGAAGGACTCCTTCCATCAAGTCCCATACCAGGCACTCTAAGCGACGACCTTCTTACAAGAAAGTGAGGTAAAGAAAGCTTTCCCCACCTGAGTTTGTGTGGCTGAGCTAAAATTCTGGCACATTATGCTCCTCTCAATGGCAGCGAAGACAATGCTGATGTGGTTCTTGGTTTGTGATTCAGCAGCCACTGGCAAAGGTCAGGACTGAGATAAGAGGTGTGTAAGTTGTGTAACATCTAAGAGATATACTTCTCACTCTTCCCTGAGGGAGGGATACAAGGGAGAAAGATCAGCTCTAGTATGGTCAAAAACAGATTTAGATTCTAAAAGATCCAAGTATTAGGGAACATTAGCCACACCTTCACAATACTTAACATGGGGAGAAAAAACATCTGAATCAGGATCAATTCATGAACAGGAGAACCTTGTACAAGTTTCAAAATCCAGATGTCCCACACATCTGCTGGCATGGGGGGGGGGGGTGGCTGACTCATGCTAGCCCCCCCCAAATATCCATCTTCATTGCAGGTTGACATCAGAATGGGTCAGTTTTGCACTTTCACATGTTAAACAGTGCAATAACGTGACAAAACAATTGATTTTTAATCTCGCAAAAAATACATGCAGCAGTTGCAGTAGCAAGATATTATTAATCCAGAAAATGCACTACTCTAAAATCGAGGAGACCGATGAGAAAAGCTACACAAATGACTACAGGCAGTGACGGGGGTGAGAGCAAGATTACTACAGGTGGAAAGAAGAGATTTTACGTTCTACTAACCACACACTTATCCAATAATTTGCTTTGTTTATATTACTTAAAGTCACATCTGATTCTTATATGGTTGATCTACTAAATAAGATGCATCTGACATCATAAATTCAACAAAACATTTTCTTGTGAATTACAAGTAATTAACTATGTCTCCTGTGACCAGTCTCTTTAATCAAATGACTTCACTTCAAAGGAAACAATTCTGCCTCTTCACAAATGTTCCGTGCCCCTGTCTCATTACAACTCACCAGAGCATGATCGAATTTAAAGGTGCTGATGTAGTAAGCTGAAATATCGGCATCTGCCAAAGGTCTGGAGATCTGAGCTACTATTCCGCACTCCTCTAAACAAAGTAAACCAAAAGAAATGGAACTTGGATAAATAACTTAAAAGAGCACAAATATTCAATAAACACACGAACAATTACCGTGGCAAAAAAAGTTATCTAATTGTTAAACACCATTATAAATTTGAGTGATTTTTTTCATTGTATAAAGAACTGTCTGCACTGGACGTGTAAAGTCATTGTGGCATTGTACATTTTCATAGGTCTAACACAAGCATAATACTTTTACAAAAAATGCATTATAGAAAAATTAAAAATGTCATCAATGGGCATTTGGGCAGGTAATAAAAATAGTTACAAACAGAAACAAATTGCAGCTTTTTTATCTTCAGTCAGTAAATTACTTAATACTGATTATGTCTAGGAGTTCAAGACCCTCAAATGCATGCATTTTGACCCCTTTTTTGCCCTGCATATAAATATACATTTTTTATCATATCCTACATTCACAAGCAATAATGTTTGGGCAAGATGCAACAGCTGCTGCCTGATTTTTCTGCAAGAGAAAAGGTACCAAAATGGCTGATGTACTCTTACCCAACAAGCTGATCTATGACAGGAGCCTCCTTGATGAGTCTTTGGTTGGGCATATCTTCAAGCACGTTTCCTAAGCCCACCAGTTTGCCCAGTACCACTAGGCAGCAGCTTCCCACAAACCAAAGAGCTATAAAGATTTGACAAGTGCATTATCTAACAACTAATGTAAAAGTATATACTCACTCTGCTTTCTTGGGGCCCCAACAGCCAAGGCTGGAAGAGAAAACACTTATCCACTTTGGGGATGGAAGGAGGAGATTCCTGACCCCATGGGGGTGCTCTCAGAAAAGCTTATTTGGCAAGAACATATCAGTTATACCAAACACTGTGAACCCTCTGTTCTTGGTAGAGATGAATTCCCACGCAATTATGATGCATGACCTTCCAGGTCTTTCCACTGTAAGTGCACAGTTCAAACAGTGAGCCTTGGAGTATTTACAAAGCTTGAGTCAGGATTGGGAGGATGATGCTTGACAAAGGTGTGCACAGACAGCCCAGTGGCCAAGACAGAGACCTGAAATGGAGACTAGCTCAGTGGCTGTGGCAGAAATGTCCACACTGCAGGCATGCACTAGCCATGCCATGGCTGAGACAGCAAAGGCAGAGACATAACATGCAGGGGACAGCCCAGTGGCGAAGACATAAATGTCTGACACAGACATGCATCAACAGTCCAGTGGCCATAGCACAGATGTCTGAGATACAGGTATTCAACACTGGATGTAGCCACTTTAGTTTAAGATGCTCTAACTGCAGCATTTGTTAAGGGGGTGGCCAGCAGCCTCGTGATAAAAAAAAAAAAACAAAAACTAAATTTCCTTGGGAAGTGTCTGCTCTAACAATAAGCTATCCCCCCTGAAGATCACAAAGGAGATGAACAACCAAATTGCATTCAAAAACTCCATTATCTGTTGAACATAACACCAGAGTTCATGGTGCACATCCATAGTGCAAAAGATCCTTGTCTGCCCAAGCTTCTGCCTATATGACAAACAGGTAATTTGTTTAACACAAAATATGAAACCAGCTTAGGAATGAAATGTGGGTTCATAGAGAACAGAACGTTATCCTTGTGACACACTAGATAAAATTTCCTATGAACAAATTCCACAACCACCAATCCCAAAATTAAAGAAAAAACAAGGTACAGATCCAACATTTTATTACACCAGTTCCTTGGCCAAATAGCCTTTTTCCTATGAACGAAAGCCTGAAACACCTAAACCCCACAAGATGAGTTGACCATCAGGAAGAACATTTTTCAAGAAGTCAGTTTTAATGCAACCAAGCCAGCAGGCTCAAAAAAAGTGGATGGGTCCATCTATCAACCATGAAGATTGGGTCCTATGGCATATCACACAACTGTCCATAATGTTGCTGAATGCCCAGATTATTTCCTCAGATATTTGACAGATTCTCATTAAATTTGTGGTTTGCTGACAAATCAATGAAGATTGCAACAACAGAGTACTAAATAACACTTGCATTTCCGACTTCATGCCCATCAGAAAATGCATGCTAGCATAAAACCTGTTATTGTAGCAACTTTCTGAAAGAGCAATATTTAAAATCTGTCCCCAGTTTTGTCCTTTTATTCTCTCAGTATGTTTGTTTGACTTTGTCTTGATTTCTGAAGCAAAGATGTTGCGAGATTCTTTGAAGGATAGATATGCAACACTTTAAGAAGCTGCTTGATCAACCAATGATGGGTTACAATTCTGCCCTCCAGAAGGGTCTCTATAAGCAAATACAGCTGGCAATCACCTTCACTATAACAGAGGCCCAAATCACAAAAGTGCTTAACAAAAGTCGGGATCATCTGCAAACTCAATCAGAATGACATTACTATTCAGCTCTAAAGGAGACCATTTCCACTCAAAAGCAAAGACCTGATGAGTGGAGTGTTTTGTGGCAGTCGGAATAACTTCTGCATCTTACCAGCACAATCAGATCTATATCAGATGCCAGGCTTGCTGTGGTGGCTAGATGTTATCCCATCAAACCCAGTTAATAGAACACTATCTTCTGTGAGGTTTATTTTTTCTGAACTTTTAAAGAAGATAATTAACATCTAAAGTTTTGGACAGCTTATTACAGTTGCTTTGAATTCTGAACTTAAGAGATTTTTATTGCTTTGCTCCAACAGCTATGAAGTGAAGTTAGTCTGCTATTTCCACGCTGGGGAGAGCTATCTCCTTGCATCTCTGCTGTTGTTTATGTACCCATCTCATCTGTGGGGACATCCTAGGGTTGGACTGGGAGTGCTTCCTGTACCACATGAAACTTGGTAGCCTAAAAACAACCTAAAACAATTGCCTTTTCAGCTACCAAGGTGCAATGAGAACTTGTTTGTGTGTTTTTTGCCTGACATTTGCTACAAGACATGTAAGCAGCTGAAATGCATACAAGAATCTCCTGTGCTACAGGAAGGGAGAATGTGTTCATCTTTATCTCTCACCTACACTATAGTACGGAGCAGAAGAGCAGGGCCAATTCCTCCAGAATGAAAACCAGTTGATGACCATAGCTAGGCACAACCCTAAATTCACAGCTCCAAGAAGGAAACAGCAATTCCAAGCACTCTCCCATTTCTTCACTTCTCTGGGAAGGGGAAATACTTAATATATTGGTCATCTCTACAGTCCACTGCCATTTTGTTTAGGTAAGACAGAGTGAGTGTTATCAGACAGGGAAAAAGGTTCCTGATGCAGCAGTTTTCTAAAGCCATTAGGGTCACAAATGCTATACTTGGCTCTAAATGATAAAGGGCCATATCCTTTCATTGTGTGTAAAACTACATGAGCTCCCCAACTCAAAAAGTACAGTTGCGTACACTTACCATAAATGTAGATGTCCGAGTATATTCACTGTTGCAGTCATTACATTTGGGTAATCTGCTGGCAGGTTGCCCTCAGTCGGCCTGATTAACAAAGTCTTGGGTCCTGCATCAGTTGCTGTCCCTTCTTCCATGACGTCAGGTTGTCAGGGGTATAAAATGCCATTACATCAGTTTTTCTTGCCCCAGATGTCAGGTGCCCCCCAAATGGGGAGCAAATAAAATTAAAAACACAAACAATATACCTCCAATCTCAAAAGCAAATACACCAAAAGGGCTTTTAAGCATAGTGAAAGAAAGTATAGGTATAGCCAAAGAAAAATAGGGGGCTGGAGGGAGGGTAACCAGGACTGCAACAGTGAATACACTCGAACATTTACATTTATGGTAAGTGTACACAACTGTACTATGTTCTTTGTGTTTCACTGTTACAGTCTTTACATTTGGGTAGATTCCCAAAGCTATGGTTGGGTGGAGGGAATTATAGAGCATTAGGACCAGCTATAAGGCCCTGCAGGACAGCAGTGGCAAAGCCAGCTCTGGATTTAGAGAAAAGTGGTAAATGGTAATGTTTGGTGAACGTATGAACTGAGCTCCAGGTAGCAGCTTCTAGAATGTCCCTGGTAGGAACACCTCTGAGAAAGGCTGTAGAAGTAGATGCAACCCTGGTGGAATGGGATCTGATCCCCTGGGGGATAGTTTTTCCATGGGGCATATAGCAGAAATGAATACAATGGCTTGTCCATTTTGAAATGGTTTGCTTTGAAATGGCCTTTCCCTCAGCCCCTGCAGCAAATGCCACCAGCAGTTCAGATTTTGAGATTTTGTCCTGTTTAAGTAAAATCTAAGTTGTCTGTGTACATCCAACGACTGCAGAATCCGCTCCCCCTTGTTCTGTGGATTGGGAAAGAAAGTTGGCAAATGTATGGTCTGATTAAGAGCCACACTGGATACCACCTTAGGCATGAAGGATGAATTGGTCCTGAGAGATACCCTGTCTGCATGAAAAATGATGAAAAGCTCCACTGCCATAAGAGCCTGTAATTCGGAAATCCTTCTAGCTGAAGTGACTGCTAAAAGGAAAGCGGTTTTCCAGGAGAGAAATTTTAAGTCTGCAGTAGCAGCTGGCTCGAAAGGAGAGACAGTGAGTTTCTCCAATACAAAATTAAGTTGCCAGGCAGGGGTTGGAGCTCTCCTGGGTGGTCTTATGTTTTTGGCAAATCTAAGATACTGCTTTAGCAGAGGATGGGAGAACAGGGGAGGTTCTGTGTTGTAATGAGCTGAAATGGCTGAGGCATGGATTTTTATGGAAGAAAAGGACAGGACCTTGTGAAGCATCTCAGTTAAGTACTGTAAAGTCTGAGGAATGTTGGGCAGTGCTGTGCTTATCCCTTGAGATTGATTCCAGGCACAACATCTTTTCCATCTGTCAGCATAAGATTTTCTAGTGCTAGGCCTTCTCACCTCCAAAATGACATCCATCACAGGCTTGCTGAGGGATGCTAAGGGTGAATTTAGGTGATTAGCCAAGCAGCAAGATACAAAGTTTGGAGCAGAGTGTGCAGAATTTGGTTGTTCTGCTGAGACAGTAAGTAAGGTGTCTGAGGCAGGTGCCACGGTGGAAGGTGTGGCGCATTGCGCAGGAGTGGGTACCAGTGTTGGCGAGGCCAGTCTGGAGAATCAAAATAATTTTTGGTTTGTCCTGTTTGACTTTTATTAGAACTTTGGAGAGCAGAGGCAAAGGTGGAAAGGCATAGACTGATAGGTTTTTTCCAGGTGAAGTATAGTGTGTCCACTTTCCAGGCTTTTTTGTTGTTAGTTCTTGTGCAAAATTTGCCCAACTGATAGTTCTGGGGTGAGGCAAAAAGATCCATGTCTGGGCTCCTCCATTTGCGTGTCAACATGTTGAAAATCAGTGGTTCCAGTTTCCATTTGTGTGGGTCCATGAGATTTCTGATTAGTTCGTCTGCCAGAATATTCAGCTTCCCTGGCAGGAATTGAGCTTGTAGTTGTACTTGAAAGGTCAAGGTCGTGTTCCACAATGCTATGGCTAGTCTGCAAAGGGGGTAGGAGTGTGTATCCCCCTGCTTGTTTATGTACCACATAACCATGGTGTTGTCTGTCTATCATTAATTGTCCTGGATGAAGATGGTCTTTGAGGGCTATCAGTGCATTCTGTACAGCTAGCATTTCTTTTTGATTGGTATGAAGGTGCATTTGATTTGTGCTCCATTTGCCCTGAATGCACTTCCCTGCCAGATGCGCCCCCCAAGCATAGTCTGATGTGTCTGTAGTTAGGGTTTGGGCGGCAGGGGGTGGTGTGAATGACAGTCACTTGTTTTGGTGGCAGGCCTCTGCCCACCATAGGAACTGTAGTTGCAGGCAAGGTATGATAGGAATCATTATTTCCAGACTGTGACAATGCTGACTCCATAAACTTTTTAAGTACCACTGACGTTTCCTCATATGCAGTCTTGCATATGGAATTAGAAGAATGCAGGAGGCCATGAACCCCAAGGCTTGCAGTATTTGCCTTGCAGAAAGCAGGGTATTTGTGGCCACCTTTTGGAAGTAAGTCACCAAATGAATTTGCTTCTCTGGCATAAGGAAAGCCATCTGGGCAGTTGTATTCAAGCTTGCACCCAGGAATGTAATTTTTTGAGAGGGCACCAGATTTCTTTTCGGTTATTGTGTACCCTAGACAAGTTAGAACCCTTTTTACAAACGCCAGATGGTTTAGAAGAGAGTGTCCTTGTTTTCTGCCTGAATTAGACAATTGTCCAGATTTGGATATATTTGAACATTTCTTTGCCTGCAAAATGGAATTACTGGAGCCAGGCACTTTGTAAAGACCCTGGGCACAGTAGATAAGCCAAAGGGAAGTGCAGAGAACTGGTAATGCAAGTAGCCTGCTTTGAAGCGGAGGTATCTTCTGCAAATTCCCTGATTGGGATTATACAGGTAAGCCTCTTTTAAATCTAGAGTCGTCAACCAGGCATTGTTGCCTAGCATAGGAAGTAACTGGTGAAGAGTCAGCATCTTTAATTTTGGAATGTGCAGAAAGGTGTTTAGAGTAGATAAGTCCAGGGTTGGACACCATGATTTGTCTTTTCTGGGTACCAGGAAAAGTCTTGAATAGAAACCTGGTCCCTTTTCCTCTTCTGGTACTGGTTGAATAGCCCCCATGCTCATGAGGGAAAGTATTTGTTTCTGGGCCTCTGCCTGCTGATTTGGGGGTAGGTCTGGCCATCCGTCTGGAATTGGCAATGTGTGAAAGTGAAATCTGTATCCCTGGGATACTATATTTAAAACCCATTTGCCCTGGGTTATAAGTTATCAGTTTCTTGCATGAAGAGCCAGTTTTCCCCCCAAATGGACAGTTAAAAGGTAAGTGCTTGGTAAGTGTAAAGGGAAGTCATTGAGACTGCTTACCATAGGGAGGTGTCTTGTTGTTTCCAGATTTGGAAGAGGAGGCACCCCATTGTTTTGTTCTGAAAGTCCCTTGTGACTGAAACCTAGAGCCTTTGGAATGTCTGGGTTTGACTTGAGTGGCTCTCGAAGGAACTGGAAAGGACCAATCCTTAGTAGGCCAGTGCCTGCTAAATCTTGGAGGTTGCACTTGTAAGAAATCTTTCACAGTTGGCATAGATTTAGCTTCATCTTCCATCTTTTTTAAAACTTCTTCAGCCTTATTACCAAAGAGACGGTCCTGTTGTAAAGGAGCATCCGACAATTTTGCTTTAACATGATCAGGCAGATTTTGCTCTGAGCCAAGCATGCCTTATTAGCACAGACCCAGTTACAGCAGCCCTGCAAGAGGCCTCCATAGAATCAAAACCACATTGCAAAGTATGTTTTCCAACTGGTTCAGCTGAATGCAATAAATCCTGTAAATCTTTGTTTTCCACACAGTCAGAAATTAACATAATTTTCTGTTTAAGTAGTCCCATGATATGCTGTTGATATTTTAGCATATGAAATTGACAGTTTAAAGCCCTGATTGCCAAGGTTGCAGAAGTGTAAACCTTCTTACCCCATCTATCCAGTGCCCTGGAATCTTTATCAGAAGGGGTAGGATTTTTAGCTGCAGAAGCCTTAATGTCCTTGGGACCCTGAGAAATGGTTTCAAGATCTGCAACAGGATTTTTGAAAAGGAATTTGTTGGAGTCAGGGACCCTGTAGTATCTGTCTGGCTTACAAGGAGCCAGAGGCAGGGAATCGGGAGCCATGCTGGATTCTGAGAAAACATCAACAACAATGTCTAGAACAGGAGGTATAGCCAAAGGCCTATGCTGAGGAAGAAGAAGAAAATCCCCAAGTCTCTTTTTAGATTCAGAGAAATCCTGACTTTCCCAGTGGAAATGTTCCCTTAAGGTATGTAAAGTTTCCCCAAAAGAAAAATCCTCAGGAGGAGAAACAGAAGGAATGGAATCTTCTGCATCAGAGTCCTCATAAGTAGGTATAGACAATTCCTGTTCATTAGAAGAGTCAGAAGAAATAGAATCCTGTTCAGAAGATTCATAATCAATGCCTTGCCTAAGCCTCTTAGAAGGGGGGGTGGCTACCCCTGATCAGAGTAATTAAATCTTCAGCCATTTTGATAATTTGTTTTTTAGACATAGGGGCCTGTACATGTGGCCCAGGCGTCGTTTTTTTATGCATAGGTCAAGATTTTAGCCTTAGTTTTGAAGATGGCATTGGTCTACTATACAAATCTGTAGGCCTGAAAACATCCTCAGAAGCCAGTGCCTGCACAGCAGCTCCGGACCCATCCAAGGTAGAGACATCCGCGGGTTCCATAACTGAAGCATTTCACGGCATACCGGACTCCAAATGGGTCTCAGTAGAGGCCTGCGAATCAGAAGTAGCGGGTATCAGGGGCTGCGAAAGAGCCTCACTGAGCACCGGCGAACTGGTGACTGGGTTAGAAGCATTGTCAGCAGTTTTGGACCTCAACGGCCTGTCTCTGTCTTTTTCTTTGCGTTTTTTTAGGTATTTCAGTAGTCGGATTTCTAACAGGCGACATTTCTGGATAATTAAAGCGTGAGCCAAAATATTTAAAAGAAAAAATGTACCAACGTTGGATAGTGCGTTGATTAAATAAAGCACAAAACCGACAACAAGGTACGTTATGGTCAGAGCCTAGGCAAGGAATACAGTACAAATGAAAATCCTTATGAGGTATTTGCTTCCTACAAGTACTGCAATTATTAACTTTTACTGATATTGGTAAGGAGCAAGAAAAAGTTTCCTCAACGGGGTACTTAGCTTTTTAGTTGAAGACTTCGGATCTGAAACTCGAAAACGAAAATTTCAGTAGTCGGCCGACCGGCACTTGCGAACTGCTTCTGCTTCGGGCACCGCGCGGCAAGAAAGACTGATGTAATGGTGTCGGCTGCGTGCTTTATACCCCTGACGTCATGGAAGAAGGGACAGCAACCGACGCAGGACCCAAGACTTTGTTAATCAGTCCGACTGAGGGCAACCTGCCAGCAGATTACCCAAATGTAATAACTAACAGTGAAACACGAAGAACATCCTAAGAATCCATCTTCAGAACCCTTGAGCTATTCAAGTGTAGCACGGTAAGAGAAAGGACTGACCGTCAAATGAATTGTGGAACTGGCAAAACGAGGAACTCGTGGTTAAGTTGCTTGAATTACTTAAAATCATGCAAGTATATAATAGGGTCATGGACAGATACACTTGCAATAGTAATAAAGGAGGAGAAAGATTGCCATCACAATACAAATTTACTTCAATTTTAAACCATTACTATAAAAACAGTCTATGAAAATGACAGTTTAAAGGTTGCAAAACTGGCACTAGAACTGAAAGACAGTGATTCTTTGTGTTGTTATATAGCTAAAGAAGCTTTTGTCTCCTTCCCCCAACTCCTTCTGCAGTCCATTTCATCCTGTACCATTACTGTTCTATTTACTTATTTGTATCCTACCTCTCTACCCCCAACTCTGTTCCTTATAGCCTTTCTTTGCTCTTTTGCTCAAACTGCTTGCTTTGGCACACTGGCCTGGTCTTCTTTCACCTCTTCATTAAATCATCACCCATATCCAGCTTTGAGTAATATATCACTGACCTATGCACATAATCTGTTTACTCCCTCAGTCGGACTCTCATTCACTTCTGACCCTCTCCACTTGGTTTTGATGGTTCTTCCCCATGCCAAGTGGCACAGTGGCATAGTCACAGTTGGCCAAGATGCCTTCAATAGATATTGATTACCTATGGCCACTAGGTTGAGACCACATTCAAAAATATGTCCATTTCAGAGCAGTCACATTCCAGCTGGATGAACCTCTGATGCTCCGAAAACATAAATCAACCCCCTTCTTCTCTACCATGGAACTCTGAATCTCCCAGACTACACCTGGAAAATTCTGATCTCCCAATGCTACAGTGGTCTTTCCTCATGCCCACATCTTTTTATTTTCTCCAGTCTCTAATCCTCCTCCTCCCTCTGTTGTCTGTGAACCAATATATTCTATCAGTTCACCAGTACGAGTCACGCTTCTCAAAACATTAATGGTATGGCACTCATCTGTGGGATCAATAGTGTGTGACTTAACATCTCCCAGAAAAGAAGAACTGGCAGCAAACTTGGGACTGCCCCTTCCTCCATGATGGTTTGACCACAGAGTTGACATATCTAATTAGTGGGGGGTGTTGGAGTGCAGGATGACTTGCCCCCTGGAAAAAAATTTTGTGAATGTTTACCTCTGAAAGCAGTTAGCTTTTGGGAGGTTTTGCTCATGTTTGACTGCTACTGAGGTGATCGCAGAGGAGCTGAACATCTGTCAGGGAGCTTTAATCAGCACATATCCCCATTTTCCATCTTACGGTTCGAGGACCATCTGCTCTCTTGTTCTATTCATGAGGTAGTGCCACCCTCTGTGACCTCAGATCTGATGCCCTCCTTTATGGAGATCATATTATTCTGCCATTCCTAAATGCACTGCATCTGTGCACCTTATGTCAATTGTCATGGTTTTGTGATTTGAACAATGTCTATGCCCATCACTGCAGAGTTTTCTTAACTAGACTCCTTACACTGCACAATACTATCCCGGCTGTGCTCAGAATCACTTATATTAGCTCATCTGCTACTCTATCTTTCTTCCTCCTCCTTTCTACTGCCCCCCATGCATCTGTGATAAGTCCTTCTACCATCTTAGAAAATATAATCTTTGAGGTGTACCTTTTCAACCCAGCTCTAAGTAGCTCCTTTTCTAAGTTAAGATGGAATTAATCCCCTGGCACAAAACTGGTCACCTTACCAGATGTCTCCCTGCCTTCCTACCAGCTCCATTCCCCTTCCTTTCCCTCATCTGCTGCCATAGCCATTAACTACATTCCTGAATCCTCTCTTTCCTCAGTGTTCTGGTGCCGGTAACATATCTAAGCATGCAACTTCCAACTCACTTATGGGCATCCCTTTGCTGCTTCTCTCCCTGCCTGTTACCATTTCAGTAGCCTCCTCATAGATTACACGTGACAACATGCATCACAAAGTACAGTTGTGTACACTTACCATAAATGTAGATGTTCGAGTGTATTCACTGTTGCAGTCCTAACAAATGTGTTATCTGGCTCCTGGTAGCCCTCAGTCGGCCTGAATACCAGAGTCCTCAGTATATGATGTCGGCTGTAAATCTGACGTCAGAACGTCAAGTATAAAAGGAAGGAAGCAGACGCCATTTAGTCAGTTTTTCTTGCCTTAACTGTCAGGAGCCCCCAAAAGAAGGCTAGACCAGGAAGGAAACATCCTGGAAACATACCGTCCAAAAAATTTAAGACCTAGTCTGTGCCTCAGGAAAAAAGGGGGAATGGAGGGTGGGAAACCAGGACTGCAACAGTGAATACACTCAAACATCTAAATTTATGGTAAGTGTACACAACTGTACTATGTTCTTCATGTTTCACTGTTGCAGTCCTAACAACTGGGTTGATTCCCAAAGCCCAGGAAAAAACAAAGAGACGAGGAATAACCACAGATTAAAGGTTGGTAAGGAGGCCCTGCAAAACAGCAGTAGCAAAACCAGCCCTGGATTTAGAAAACAAAGGTAGACTGTAATGCTTTGTGAAAGTATGGACAGAAGACCAAGTCGCTGCTTCTAGAATATCCTTAGTAGGCACACCTCTCAAAAAAGTTGCAGAGGTAGAGGCTGCTCTAGTAGAATGGGTCCTAATAGTCAGAGGAGGAACCTTTCCATACTATAGGTAATCCATTTGGAAATGGTTTGCTTAGAAATAGCTTTACCTTGAGACCCAGGAGCAAAACTAATCAACAACTGATCAGACTTCCGAAAGGGTTTAGTCCTGTCTAAATAAAATCTCAGCTGTCTATGAAAGTACAGTTTTGTACCTACCATAAATGTAGATGTTCGACTGCTAATACAGCTGCAGTCATAACTGATGGGTTCTCCTGCAGTCAGGCAGGTCCTTGATCGGCCGAATTCCAAAGTCTAGGTCTGGTGTCGGTTGTCGACGCTTCTTCCCTGACGTCAGTGCGACAGGGGTATAAAAGAACCAGCCGACGCCATTTTCTTCAGTTTTTCTTGCCCCAGATGTCAAGTGCCCCCAGAAGGAAGGCAATAAATAAATTTGTGTAATAAAGCAATGCCATATAATCCAAAAAACAGTAGTTGCAAGCAAATACACCATAAATGAATACCCCAATCAGGTTGTATGAAGAGGTGTTAGCCAATAGGCCTGTCCCAAGAGGGGAAGGAGGGAGGGAAACCTGGACTGCAGCTGTATTAGCACTCGAACATCTACATTTATGGTAGGTACAAAACTGTACTATGTTCATCGTGCATACAGCTGCAGTCATAACTGATGGGTAGAATTCCAAAGCTAGGAAAGGGGTGGTAGGCACTAGGTGGAACTAGGAGGAGCCAGGATGCCCTGCAAGACTGCAGTGGCAAAGCCTGCTCTAGTTTTGGAGTATAATGGTAGGTAGTAGTGCTTGGAGAAGGTATGCACAGAACTGCAAGTGGCTGCTTCCAAAATATCTTTGGTAGGAACTCCTCTGAGGAAAGCTGCAGAGGTAGCTGTGGCCCTTGTGGAGTGAGATCTGATGACTGCAGGTACAGTTTTGCCATGAAAAGAGTAACAAAAACGTATTCAGTGGGCTATCCATTTTGAGATTGTCTGTTTGGAAACTGGCTTCCCTTGAGCTCCTATAGCATAGGACACAAAGAGCTGTTCTGATTTTCTGAAAGGCTTTGTTCTGTCCAAATAACGCAGTTGCCTGTGGATGTCCAAGGAATGTAGTAATCTCTCACCTTTGTTTTGAGGATTAGGATAAAAGGTAGGTAAGTGTATAGCCTGGTTCAAAGCTATCCTGGATACCACTTTTGGCATAAAGGGCGGGTTGGTTCGTAAACTCTGTCCTGATGGAAGATGATAAAAGGCTGCACAGCCATGAGGGCTTGTAGTTCTGATACCCTACGAGCTGAGGTAATAGCCAGAAGGAAAGCTGTTTTCCAGGACAAATATAGCAAATCTGTTGAGGCAGCTGGCTCAAAAGGAGGCAAGGTCAGCTTTCCTAGTATGAAATTGAGGTCCCAAGCAGGTATTAGTTGTTTCCTTGGGGGTTTTATATTCTTAGCCCCTCTGAGGAACTGTCTTAAGAGGGGGTAAGAGAATAAAGGTGGATCAGTGTTGTATTCTGCAGAAATGGCTGAGGCATGGATTTTGAAGGAGGAGAATGAAAGTCCACTGCTTAGCAGCTCAGCTAGATACTGTAATATTTGAGGTAAATTCAGTTTTCCAGGATTCTGGCCCTTTTTCTCATTCCAGGCACAAAACGTTTCCATTTTGCGGAGTAAGCTTTTCTAGTAGACGGCCTTCTGGCCTCCAAAATTACATCCTGCACCTCCTTGGAGAGTAGGGTCTGTTGTGATGTTAAGGAATCTTCCATGCGGCCAGATTGAGTGTTTTCAGCTGACTGTGAAGAGTTTTGAAGCTGTGCTGAGTCAGAAGAAGAGGCATTAGAGGTGGGGTCCATGGTGGGGAATGCATCAGGCTCCTCAGGAGTGGGTACCAGTGTTGTCTTGGCCAGTCCGGAGCAATGAAAATCATCTTTGGTCTGTCTGCTCTGGTGTTTAATAGAACTTTGGGCAGCAGGGGCAGAGGTGAGAAGGCATAAACTGTCACTGATGTCCAACTGAAAGAGAGCGTCCACTCTCCAGGCCTTTGGATGAAAAATCCTTGAACAGAATTTTGTCCACTGGTGATTTTTGTGGGAGGCAAAGAGATCTATGTCTGGCCTTCCCCATGCTTGAATTATCTCTGTAAAAACTTGAGGATGCAACTTCCATTCGTGTGGATCTGTCATATTTCTGCTTAGATTGTCTGCCAGCATGTTTTCCTTGCCTGGCAAGTACTGTGCTTGTAGTTCGATTTGTAAATCCAGGGCCATGCTCCAAAGTGACATGGCCAGTCTGCATAGGGGGTATGAATGTGTTCCTCCCTGTTTATGTACCACATTACTGTGGTGTTGTCCGTCCTTATCAAAAGTTGACCTGGTTGCAGAAGGTCTTTGAAAGCTATAATAGCATTTATTACTGCTAGCATTTCCTTTTGATTGATGTGAAGGTGCTTTTCTTTTTGGGACCATTTGCCCTGAATGCACCGATCTGTCATGTGCGCCCCCCAGGCGTATTCTGAGGCATATGTTGTGATGACTTGATTTGCTTGAGGCTTGCTGAATGGGAGACCTGTGTTTGTTTGGCATGCTTGAGCCCACCACAGAAATTCCTTTTGAAGACATGGAATTAGTGGTATTATTGTTTCCAAACTGTGGCTGTGTTGAGACCATAGGTTTTTTCAGGTACCATTGAAGTTTCCTCATATGCAGCTTTGCACATGGGATTAGTAAGATGCAAGATCCCATGAATCCCAGAGCCTGCAGGATTTTCCTTGCAGTCAGCCTGGTGCAATTTGCTAGTGTTCTGAAGTATTGAGTTAGTTGCCCCTGCTTCTCTGGCGTGAGGTAGGCCATCTGGGTGTTTGTGTCCAAGTTGGCACCCAGAAAAATTATTTTCCGAGAGGGTATTAGTCTTGATTTCTTTTTGTTGACTGTGTATCCCAGAGAATTCAACAACATTATTACATAAGCCAGATGTTTCAGAAGAATGTGCTTGCTGTCCGCTTGGATCAGGCAGTCGTCCAAATAGGGGTATATTTGTATCCCTTGAAGTCTGCAGTAGGCAATTACTGATGCCAGGCATTTCGTGAATACTCTGGGCGCAGTAGATACGCCAAAGGGCAATGCAGAGAATTGATAATGGGTTGAACCTGCAAGAAATCTGAGGTATCTTCTGCAATTTTGTCTGATTGGGACATGCAGGTATGCCTCCTTGAGGTCCAATGTTACCAGCCAAGACTCCTTGCCCAGCATGGGAAGAAGCTGCTGTAGAGTGAGCATCTTGAATTTTGGTACGAGTAGGAATGTGTTTAGGATGGATAGGTCCAAAATAGGTCTCCAATCTTTTCCCTTCCTTGGTACCAGGAATAGTCTGGAATAAAAACCTTGACCTTGTTCGTGCGTAGGTACCTCTTGAATAGCTTTCATGTCTATGAGATCTGAAATTTGTCTTTGTGCCTCTGCCCTTTGATTGTGTGGCAGGTTTGGCATGCCTCTCATTTTTGGAAGGGTGTGAAAATGGAATCTGTAGCCTCTGTTTAAAATGTCCAGGATCCATTTGTCTTTTGTGACAATATGCCAATTTTTTGAAAATAATGCCAGTTTTCCGCCTAAGGGTGCTGCCATTTGAGTCTTGCTTGGCATGCAAAGGGGAAAGTCATTGGGTTTGCTTTCTGAATGGTTGCGAGTTATCCTCACCATCTCTTTGTGTAGGAGCTTGCCATTTGTCTGCCAACGATCCTTGGGATTGCCCTCTGCCCCTCGGGTGCCTGTATCTACTGCTTTGGGGTCTGTCCGTGGCTGGAAAGGACCAATTTTTGGAAGGCCAATTTCTACTGAAACGTGGGGGTTGTACCTGTAGAAAATCTTTCACTGTTTGCATTGATTTAGCCTTTTCCTCCATTTTCCTTAATACCTCCTCAGCATTAGCACCAAATAATACAACCTTTTGTAGAGGGGCATCTAGTAATTTAGCTTTGACATGATCTGGTAAGATTTGTTCCTTGAGCCAGGCATGTCTACGTATGACTGATCCTGTAACAGCAGCTCTACATGAGGCCTCTAGAGCATCAAAACCACATTGTAAGGTATGTTTACCCACTTGTTCTGCACTATGCATCAAATCCTGCAACTCCTTCAAGTCTGGTTGTTCAGGTTGTGACATTTTACTTCTCACTTGTGATAACAAAAACTGTTGGTACTTTAGCATATGGAACTGACAGTTTAATGCCCTCATGGTTAAGGTGGCCGAGGTATATACCTTTTTTCCCCACCTTTCTAAGGATCTGGAATCTCTCTCGGAAGGTAATGGGTTTTTAGCAGTGGAGGCCTTAATTCCCTTGGGGCCCTGTGAGATAGTTTCTGGGTCAGCAGCATGGCTTTTGTATAGAAATTGGTGTGAGTCAGGAACCCTGTAGTACCCGTCAGGCTTGACTGGGGCTGGAGGTAGAGAATCCGGGTTAAGGCAGGCCTCTGAGTACACATCATCTAGTATGTCCAAGTCAGGAGGTATAGCCAGAGGCCTGTGCTGAGGTAGCAAGAGAAATTCCCTAAGCCTTTTCTTGGAATCTGAATAATCTTGGCCTTCCCAGTGGAAGTGTTCCCTTAAGGTATGCAAAGTTTCCCCAAATGAGTAATCCTCTGGGGGGATACAGAGGGAATGGACTCCTCTGCATCAGAGTCTTCAAAAGGGGAGTAAGAATGTTCCTGTTCAGAGTGCTCTGATATAATGGAGCCCTGATCAGAGGAGGGGGATTCCTCCTCCACTCTGGGCCTTTTGTCCAGTGGGGGGGGGGGGGTTGAGAATCCCTGATGAGAGTAATTAAATCCTCAGCGATTTTAAGCATCTGTTTTTTAGGCATGGGGCCTGGAGATGGGCCCTGTGTAGCTTGTCTCTTAGAATGCATGGCTGCTTTAGACTTAGTGAAAGCCTTGATGGAAAAAGAAGAGGAAGGTCTGAAGACACCTTGAGAGGAGGTAGACCTGTCCACATTTTGAGATTCACCGCCAAGAGTGGCTTCGGTATCAGTAGTCGGGGTGTGGGCCGAGGAGCCTGCGACCTCGGGCACAGGAGACACCGCCATTGTAGTGTCGTCGGTAGTCAGGGGCTACGTAGGCGCCTAGCTGAGAACCGGACCACGTGTAGTCGGCTTTGGCGTGGTGTCGGTAGAGGCCATGGACCTCGTGTGTCGGTCCTTATCTTTGCGCTTTTTAGACAAAACAGGAGTCGGAGTATCCGACGACATAATATAGTTACATTTTTTGCCAAAATAATGCTGGGCGAACTCCGCCCGACGCTTAATGGTGCGTTTGTTGAAAGTAGCACAAAAGCGACAGACCGAGACGTCGTGGTCTGGGCCTAAACAAGGAATACAGAGGGAATGGAAATCCTTATGCGGTATTTGCTTCCCACATGAAATACAATTATTAACTTTGTCTGACATCGGTCAGAGGTAAGAAAAGTTTCCCCAACGGGGTACTTGGCTTTCAAGAAGACTTCGGTTGCAAAATTTTCGTAATTTCAGGAGCTGGCCGACCGGCACTTGCGAACTGCTTCTGCTTCGGGCACCGCGCAGCAAGAAAGACTGAAGAAAATGACGTCGGCTGGTTCTTTTATACCCCTGTCGCACTGACGTCAGGGAAGAAGCGACGACAACTGACGCCGGACCTAGACTTTGGAATTCGGCCAACCGAGGACCCGCCTGACGGCAGGAGAACCCATCAGTTATGACTACAGCTGTATGCACGATGAACATCATCAAGAGAGTGCAGAATCCTCTCCTCCGTATTCTGGGGATTATTGAAGAAGGTAGGCAGGTGAATAGCCTGGTTAAGAGTCAAACTAGAAACCACCTTGGACATAAAAGGAGGGATTAGTTCTCAGAGAAACCCAATCTGTATGAAAAATAATGAAAGGTTCCACTGCCATTAAGGCTTGCAGCTCAGAAACCCTTCCGGCTGAAGTAATAGCCAAGAGAAAAGCAGTCTTCCAGGAGGGAAACTAAATTTGCACAGGCAGCTGGTTCAAAAGGAGGCAGAGTAAGTTTCTCCAGGACAAAATTAAGATCCCAAGCAGGAGTAGGAGCTCTTCTGGGGGTCTAAGATTGCAAGCTCCCCTGAGGAACTGCTTCATCAGGGGGTGAGAAAAAAATGAGTTGTTCAAAAGAACAATGAGCAGAAATTGCGGAAGCATGAATCTTGATTAAAAAAAGAGAAAGTCCACCATTAAGCAAGCCTGCTACATAATCAAGAATGAGGGAAAGAGAGTGATGAGAAGAGCCTTCCCCTTTAGCCTATATCCAAGAGCAAAATCTTTTCCATTTATCTGCATAAAACTTGCTGGTGCTAGGCCTCCTGGCCTCATGAAGAACTTCAACCACCTGTTTGGAAAGGTTTAAATTATTAGCCAGGCTGATAAATTCAGAGTTTGTACAGGAGAATGAAGAAACTTTTTCCCCTCCTGAACCAAAAGATCTGGTATCAGGGGAACATGCCAAGGCTGAGCCTGGGAAAGGCTGCGAAGAAGTGGATACCAATGCTGCCTGGGCCAGTCTGGTGCTATAAGAATAGCCTTTGGTTTTCCATCCCTTATCTTTAGCAGCACTCTGGGAAGAAGTGGCAGAAGAGGGAAGGCATAAAAATCGAGAGTGGTGTCCATTGGAAGGACAAAGCATCCACTCTCCAAGCTTTGCTGTGATACTCCCTGGTGCAGAAGGTTGGAAGCAGATGATTGGCTGGAGAGAAAAGATCCACTTGTGGAGTGCCCCAATGCTGAATGATGCGATGGAAGATGAACTTGTTGAGTTGCCACTCGAGAGGATCTAGAATGTGTCTGCTCAATTGGTCTGTCAAGGAGTTTAGCCTCCCTGGAAGAAACTGGGCTATTAGATGCATGCCCATGGAAGTTGCTATGGACCATAGTCTCATGCCTTGTCTGCACAGGGGGTAAGAGTGAGTTCCCCCCCTGCTTGTTGATGTACCACATGACTGTAGTATTGTCTGTTCTGATCAAAAGAGTCCCAGGGTACAGTAGGTCCTTGAAAGGCAGCAATGCCTGCTGCACTGCCAACAATTCCTTTAAGTTTATGTGCAGATGAAGCTGTTGAGTGTTCCATGCTCCCTGTATGCACCTGCCCTCCAGATGTGCTCTCCATGCATAATCTGAGGAGTCTGTGGTGCGAGTCTGTCTGGCAGGAGGTGGGCAAAAAGGCAGCCCCTTTTTCTGAGAACAGACTGTCGCTCACCAGAGAAACTCCAGTTGTAGACAGGGAATCATCAGAAGAATCAAGTCCAAGTCCTGCGTGTGCTGACACCACAGGTTCTTGAGGTACCATTGAAATTTTCTCATACGCAACCTTGCATATGGGATCATCAGAATACATGAAGCCATGAACCCCACAGCTTGCATGAATTGCCCTGCAGAGAGCTGGGTCATGCTTGCCAAGTTCTTGAAGTAAGTCGCAAGATCTTCTTGTTTCTCTTGAGGGAGGAAAACCATCTGGGCGGCTGTATTCAGACTCGCTCCCAGATAAACAATCTCCCCTTGTAGGAACCCATTTTTACTTCTTTTCGTTGAGTGTGTAACCCAAAGAGGTGAGAATGTTTTTCACGAAGTCCAAATCCTTTTTTAGTTGCTCTAGGGAATTTGCTTGAATGAGACAGTCATCCAGGTATGGATAAATTTGAATGTTTCTCTGCCTGCAAAAAGCAATGACTGGTGCCAGGCACTTCGTGAAAACTCTGGGAGCAGTAGATAAGCCAAAGGGCAGTGCAGAGAATTGGAAGTGTTGCTTTCCAGCCCTGAAACGAAGGAACTGCCTGCAACTTTCCCTTATTGGGATGTGCAGATAAGCCTCCTTGAGATCCAAGGTTACCAACCATGAAATCCTTGCCCAACATTGGCAGTAACTGTTGAAGAGTGAGCATCTTGAATTTGGGAATAACCAAAGTGTTTTGAATAGACAAATCCAGAATAGGGTGCCAGGTTCCCTCTTTTTTGGGCAGCAGACAAAGCCTTGAATAAAAACCTAGGCCTGACTGATTTGCAGGAACTGGCTCTATAGCTCCCAGAGTCAGTAGAGAAGAAGTTTGGTTTCCTACCTCTGCCCTGTGAGTTTTGGATATGTCTGGGTACCCTTGTAGAACAGGGAAGGTGTGAAAGTAAAACTTGTAACCTTTGTTTACTATACTGAGCACCCATTTGTCGTCTGTGATTGAAGACCATGCCTCTGTGAGCCTGGCTAACCTTCCCCCCCAGAGGAAACCCTGGGTCTACACAGGTAGGCACAAGAAGGCTGGAGTCACTGAGAATGCTTGCTTTGGGAAGCCAGCTTAGAACTCCCTGATTTGGAAGAAGGATGCCATTGTTTAGCCTTTTGAGGGGCAAAATCTTGCCCTCTGGAAGATCGGATACCCCTAGGTCTAGAACGACCTTGCTTGCTGGGATCAGGAAAAGACTAATTCTTGGAAGGGTAATGCCTACTAAACCGAGGAGGCTGAACCTGAAGGAAATCCTTAATAGCTTGCATAGATTTCGCCTTATCCTCCAACTTCTTCAGTACCTCTTCAGCCTTGCTGCCAAAAAGGCTGTCTTTGTGCAAAGGCACATCCAGCAATTTAGATTTAACAGGTTCAGAAAGAGGCTGCTCCCTAAGCCAAGCATGCCTTCTAATAACAGAACCAGTGGCTGTGACTCTGCAGGAAGCCTACAAGGTGTCAAAACCGCAATGTAGGGAATGCTTAGTGACAAGAGTGGCAGAATTTAGTAAATCCTGTAAGTCTTTGTTCTTCGACAGGGTGGGAACATTCCCAAGTTTAGTCTTAATAGCCTCCAAAGTATGTTGCTGATACTTAAGCATGTGAAAAAGACAATTCACAGATCTAATGGCAAGAGTTGCAGAGGTGTAGGACTTTTTACCCCACCTGCCAAGGCCCTAGATTCCTTATCCGAAGGTACAGGGTTTTTAGTAATAGTAGCTTTAACACCATTGGGGCCTTGAGAAATAATCTCAGGATCAGCAGTAGGATTTTTGAAAAGGAATTGGTGAGATTCAGGAACCCTATAATACCCATCAGGTTTTCTGGGGGCAGGAGGAACAGAATTAGGAGCTAAAGAATTTTCCATGAAAATATCATCCACAACTTCCACAACTGGAGGTATAGCCAGAGGCTTATGCTGTGGCAAATCCAAACATTTCCTGATTCTTTTCTTAGAGGAAAATCCTGACTTTCTAATTTAAAATGCTCCATAGGAATATTCAAAGTATCCCCAAATGAAAAATCTTCTGGAGAGGAGGCAGAAGTGATAGAGTCTTCAGCATCAGAATCCTCAAAGCCAGAAAAAAGTGGAGTTTCCTTCTTCATCAGCAGAGGTACTGGAAACTTCAAAGTCTGAGACAGACAAAACATCAGGAGACAATTCCCTAGCCCTCTTGGAATGGGGGGAAAGAAGATCACTAGCCATCTTTACCAACTGGGACTGAGGCAAAGAAGGGGAGGCAGACGCCTGCTTATGAGTAGATTTGCGGCCGGAGGGTTTGCTGGTAAACCGGAGGGACTCAGGAGGCCTAGCAAAGTACAGTTGTGTACACTTACCATAAATGTAGATGTTAGAGTGTATTCACTGTTGCAGTCATTACATTTGGGTAATCTGCTGGCAGGTTGCCCTCAGTCGGCCCGACTAACAAAGTCTTGGGTCCTGCGTCGGTTGCTGTCCCTTTTTCCATGACGTCAGGTCGTCAGGGATATAAAACATGCAGCAGATGCCTTTACATCAGTTTTTCTTGCCCCAGATGTCAGGAGCAAAATATATTTTATATATATATATATATATATATATATATATATATATATATATATATATATATATATATATATATATATATGGAGGGAGGGTAACCAGGACTGCAACAGTGAGTACACTTGAACATCTACATTTATGGTAAGTGTACACAACTGTACTATGTTCTTTGTGTTTCACTGTTGCAGTCATTACATTTGGGTAGATTCCCAAAGCTATGGTTGTGAGGATGGATTTATACAGCATTAGGACTCTGGGCATAAGGCTCTGCAAAACAGGAGAGGCAAAGCCAGCTCTAGATTTAGAGAAAATTGGTGTGATAATGCTTGGTGAAAATATGAACTGAACTCCAGGTAGCAGCTTCTAGAATATCCCTGGTAAGAACACCTTTGAGAAAAGCTGCTGAAGTAGATGCAGCCCTGGTGGAACGAGATCCGATCCCCTAGGGGATAAGTTTTCCGTGGTGCTTTTAACAGAAATGAATGCAATGGCTTATCCATTTAGAAATGGTTTGCTTGAAATAGCCTTCCCCTCTGCCCCTGCAGCAAATGCTACCAGCAGTTCAGATTTTCTTCGAGATTTAGTCCTGTCCAAGTAGAATCTAAGTTGTCTGTGTACATCTAATGAATGCAGAATCCGCTCCCCCTTGTTCTGTGGATTGGGAAAGAAAGTTGACAAATGAATGGACTGAGAGCCACACTGGATACCACCTTGGACATGAATAATGGACTGGTCCTGAGTGATACCCTGTCCGCATGAAAGATGATGAAAGGCTCCACTGCCATAAGGGCCTGTAATTCAGTTATCCTTCTAGCTGAAATGATTGCTAAAAGGAAGGCTGTTTTCCAGGAAAGAAATATGAAGTCTGCAGAAGCAGCTGGCTCGAAAGGAGGTAGAGTGAGTTTCTCCAATACAAAGTTAAGGGCCCAGGCAGGGGTTGGAGCTCTCCTGGGTGGTCTCAAGTTTTTGGCCCCGCTGAGATACTGCTTTAGAAGGGGATGAGAGAAGAGGGGGGGGGGATTCTGTGTTGTAATGAACTGAAATGGCTGAGGCATGGATTTTTATGGAAGAAAAAGACAGGCCCTTGTGAAGCATCTCAGTTAAGTATTGCAAAATCTGAGGTAAATTGGGCACTGCTGTGCTCATCCCTTGAGATTGATTCCAGATACAGAATCTTTTCCATTTGTCAGCATAAGATTTTCTAGTACTAGGTCTTCTTGCCTCCAAAATGACATCCATCACAGGTTTGCTGAGGGATGCTAAGGGGGAATTTAAGTGATTAGCCAAGCTGCAAGATTAAATGTTTGGAGCTGAGGGTGCAGAATTTGGTTCTCCTGCTGAGACAGAAAGGAAGGTGTCTGAGGCAGGTGCCATGGTGAAATGTGTGACACTGCGCAGGAGTGGGTACCTTGGCGAGGCCAGACTAGAGCAATCAAAATAATTTTTGGTTTGTCCTGTTTGACTTTTAGTAGAAATTTGGAGAGCAGAGGCAGAGGGGGGGGAAAGGCACAGACTGATAGTTTTTTCCAGCTGAAGGACAGAACATCCACTTTCCAGGCTTTTTTGTGATGGGTTCTTGTGCAACATTTGTCCAACTGGTAGTTCTGGGGTGAGGCAAAAGTCTGGGCTCCCCCATTTGCATGTCAACATGTTGAAAATCCGTGGTCCCAGTTTCCATTCATGTGGGTCCATGGAATTTACTGCTTAGTTCATCTGCCAGAATTTTCAGCTTGTATGGCAGGAATTGAGGTTGTAGTTGTACTTGGTAGCTCAAGGCAGTGTTCCACAATGCCATGGCTAGTCTGCAGAGTGGGTAGGAATCTGTACCCCCAGCTTATGTACCACATAACCATTGTGTTGTTGGTCTATCAGTAATTGTCCTGGATGAAGGTAGTCCTTGAAGGCTGTCAGTGCATTCTGTATAGCTAGCATTTCTTTTTGATTGGTATGAAGGTGCACTTGATTTGGGCTCCATTTGCCCTGAATGCACTTCCCTGCCAGATGAGCCCCCCATGCATAGTCTGATGCGTCTGTAGTTAGGATTTGGGCAGCAGGGGGTGGTGTGAATGGCAGTCCCTTGTTTTGGTGGCAGGCCTCTGCCCACCATAGGAACTCTAGGCGCAGGCAAGGTATGATAGGAATCATTGTTTCCAGGCTGTGACAATGCTGACTCCATAAACTTATGTACCACTGAAGTTTCCTCATATGCAGTCTTGCATATTGAATTAGAAGAATGCAGGAGGCCATGAACCCCAAGGCTTGCAGTATTTGCCTTGCAGATAGCAGGGTTTTTGTGGCCATCTGTTTGAAGTAGGTCACCAAATTAATTTGCTTTTCTGGCGTAAGGAAAGCTATCTGGGCAGTTGTATTCAAGCTTGCACCCAGGAATGTAATTTTTTGAGAGGGTACCAGTTGTGATTTCTTTTTGTTTATGGTGCACCCTAGACAAGTTAGAACTCTTTTTACAAACTCCGGATATTTTCGAAGAATGGCCTGGTTTTCTGCCTGAATTAAGACAATCGTCCTGGTATGGATATATTTGAATATTTCTTTGCCTGCAAAATGCAATTACTGGAGCCAGGCACTTTGTGAATACCCTGGGTGAAGTAGACAAGCCAAAGGGCAGTGCAGAGAACTGATAATGCATGCAGCCTGCTTTGAAGCGTAGGTATCTTCTGCAAGATTCCCTGATTGGGTTATGCAGGTAAGCCTCTTAAATCTAGAGTTGCCAACCAGGCATCCTTGCCTAGCATAGGAAGTAACTGGTGAAGAGTCAGCAGTGTGAATTTTGGAATGTCCAGAAAGGTGTTTAGAGTAGACAGGTCCATGATTGGATACCATGATTTGTCTTTTCTGGATACCAGGAAAAGTCTGGAATAGAAACCTTGTCCCTTTTCCTCTTCTGGTACTAGTTGAATAGCCCCCATGTTTAGGGGGGAAAAGTACTGGTTTCTGAGCCTCTACCCACTGATTTGGGGGGCAGGTCTGGCCACCCCCGTTTGGAGTTGGCAGCATGTGGAAATGAAATCTGTATCCCTGGGACACTATATTTAAAACCCATCTGTCCTGGGTTATAAGTTGCCAGTTTCTTAAATGAAGAGCCAGTTTTCCCCCCAAAGGGGTGGCTAAGAGGTAAGTGCTTGGTAATTTTAAATGGAAGTCATTGAGACTGTTTACCATAGGGTGGTGCCTTGTTATCTCCAGATTTGGAAGTGGAAGCACCCCATTGTTTAGTTCTGAAAGTCCATTGGGACTGAAACCTGGTGCTTTTGGAATGTCTGGGTTTGGCTGGAGTGGCTCTGGAAGGAGCTGGAAAAGACCAGTTCTTAGTAGGCCAGTGCCTACTAAATTTAGGAGGCTGTACTCGGAAGATAAAGCTAAATCTATGCAAACTGTGAAATATTTCTTACATCTTGTTTAGAACTTCTTCAGCCTTACTGCCAAACAGCCGGTCCTGCTGTAAAGGAGCATCCAATATTTTTGCTTTAACATGATCAAGCAGAGATTGCTCCTTAAGCCAAGCATGCTTTCTAAGCACAGACCCAGTAACAGCAGCCCTTCAAGAGGCCTATAAAGAATCAAAACCACATTGCAAAGTATGTTTGCCAACTTGCTCAGATGAATGCAATAAATCCTGTAAATCTTTATTCTCCACACAGTCAGAAATCAACATAAATTTCTGTTTAAGCAGTCCCATGATATGCTGTTGATATTTTAGCATATGGAATTGACAGTTTAAAGCCCTGATTGCTAAGGTTGCAGAAGTATAAACCTTTTTACCCCATCTATCCAGCACCCTGGTGTCTCTATCAGAAGGGGTAGGATTTTTAGCAGTAGAAGCCTTAATACCCTTGGGCCCCTGAGAAATGTTTTTAGTGTCCCAACAGGATTTTTGAAAAGGAAATTGTGGGACTCAGAAACCCTGTAGTACCCGTCTAGTTTGCTAGGGGCTGGAGGCAAGGAATCAGGGGCCATACTGGATTCCGAAAACACATCAACAATGTCTAGTACAGGAGGTACAGCCAAAGGCCTATGCTGAGGAAGAAAGGAAATCCCCAAGCCTCTTTTTGGATTCAGAGAAATCCTGACTTTCCCAGTGGAAATGCTCCTTTAAGGTATGTAAAGTTTCCCCAAAAGAGAAATCCTCAGGTGGAGAAGCAGAGGGAATGGAATCCTCTGCATCAGTGTCCTCATAAGTAGGTATAGACAAATCTGGATCATTAGAAGAGTCAGAAGAAACAGAGTACTAGTCAGAAGGTTCATAGTCAACTTCATTCCTAGCCCTCTTGGGGGGTGGGGGGTTGACTACCCCTGATTAGAGTAATTAAATCTTCAGCCATTTTGATAATTAGTTTTTTAGGCACAGGGGCCTGAACATGTGGCCTGGGCGTCAGTTTTTTGGACATAGATCGAGATTTAGACCTAGTATTGAAGTTGGAGGGAAACCAGGAGTGCAACAGTGAATACACTCTAACATCTACATTTATGGTAAGTGTACACAACTGTACTATGTTCTTCGTGTTTCACTGTTGCAGTCATCACACACGGGTTGATTCCCAAAGCTGAGGAAGGGTGGAGGCATTCAAGAGGAGTTGAGGCTGGCTAGCAGGCCTTGTAAGACTGCTGTAGCAAATCCAGCTCTGGATTTAGAAAAAAATTGGTATGTGGTAATGCTGGATAAAGGTGTGTACAGAACTCCAGGTTGAGGCTTCCAGAATGTCCCTGGTAGGGACTCCCCTGAGAAATGCTGTAGAGGTGGAAGTAGCCCTAGTGGAATGTGTCCTGATCCCATGTGGGGTAGGTTTTCCATGGTGCTTGTAGCAGAAATGGATGCAGTGTGCTATCCATTTGGAAATGGTTTGCTTTGAAATGGCCTTGCCCTCTGCCCATGTAGCAAAGCTGACAAGCAGTTGGTCAGATTTTCTGAAAGGTTTAGTCCTGTCAAGGTAGAAACTGAGATGTCTATGCACGTCCAAGGAGTGCAGGATCCTCTGCCCTTTATTTTGAGGATTAGGGAAGAAGGTTGGCAAATGGATGGCTTGGTTTAGTGCCACACTGGAGACCACCTTAGGCATAAAGGACAGGTTAGTCCTGAGGGAAACTCTGTCAGCATGGAAAATGATGAAGGGTTCCACAGCCATTACTGCCTGTAAGCAGCAGTTAGGGCTAAAAGCAAGGCTGTTTTCCAAGAAAGGAATTTTAACTCTGCTGAAGCTGCAGGTTCAAAAGGGGCTGTGAGGGTTCCTGGTGCAAACTTTGCTCAACTGGTGGTTCTCGGGGGGAGGCAAAGCAGTCCACCTCCGGTGTCTCCCACCCCTGGATTAGAAGGTTGAAGGTGCTGGGCTCCAATTTCCACTTGTGTGGGTCCAGGACATTTTTGCTTAAGTCATCTGCCAGTGAATACTGTTTGCCTGGCAGGAACTGAGCTTGCTGATGCACTTGGTTGCTCAAGGCTGTGTTCCACAGGGCCATGGCTAATCTGCAAAGTGGGTAAGAATGGGTTCCCCCCTGCTTGTTTATGTACTACATAACTGTGGCGTTGTCTGTTTTTATCAGCAGCTGTCCTGGATGGATTAGGTATTTGAAGGCTGTCAGAGCATAATGTACAGCTAACATCCCTTTTTGATTGATGTGCAGGAGAATTTGTCCTGGGCTCCACTTTCCCTGAATGCATTTGCCTGCCATGTGAGCCCCCCATGCATAGTCTGATGTGTCTAAGTCAGGGTTTGGGCGGCGAGGGGTTGAGTAAAAGGCAGTCCCTTGTTGTGGTTGCATGCTTCTGCCACCAAAGGAACTCAGCCCTTAGACCAGGAATGATCAGAATGACTGTTTCCAGGTGCTGAGAATGTTGGCACCAAAGACTTTTCCTCATATGCAATCTTGCATATGGAATTAGCAGAATGCATGAGGCCATGAACCCTAGAGCTTGCAGTATTTTCGTTGCAGATAGCTGGGTTTTGGTGGCCATGTGTTTGAAGTAGTTGTTCAAATAGATCTGTTTTTCTGGAGTGAGAAAGGCCATCTGGGAAGCTGTTTTCAAACTTGCTCCTAGGAATACAATTTTTTGACTGGGCACCAGTTGTGATTTCTTTTCGTTGATGGTGTACCCCAATGAAGATAGGTTTTTTTACAAATGCCAGGTGTTGAAGTAGTAATTCCTGACTGTCCGCTTGAATCAGGTGATCGTCCAAGTATGGGAAAATTTGGATATTTCTCTGCCTGCAGTATGAAATGGCTGGAGCCAGGCACTTTGTGAATACTCTGGGTGCAGTAGATAAGCCAAAGGGAAGTGCAGAGAACTGATGGTGCATAGAGCCAGCCCTGAAGCGGCGATACCTCCTGCAAGACTCCCTTATTGGGATGTGCAGACAGGCTTCTTTTAAGTCTAGGGAGACTTAGCCAGGCATCCTTGGCTAGCATAGGGAAAAGCTGTTGCAGGGTTAGCATTTTGAATTTTGGGACCGCCAGAAAGGTGTTGAGAATTGATAGCTCCAGGATTGGGCACCAAGAGCCCTCTTTTCTGGGCACCAGGAACAGTCTGGAGTAGAAACCCTGTCCCCTTTGTTCTACTGGAACAAGTTGGATGGCCCTGATATTGGCGCAGGGAATGTACTTGCTTTTGAGCCTCTGCAACTGGTTTGGAGAAAGGTCTGGAAATCCGCTTGGGGTTGGGCAGGGAATGGAAGTAGAATCTGTACCCCTGGGATACAATGTTTAGAACCCATTGGTCCTGAATAATGGACATCCAGTTTTTGGCATGAAGGGCAAGTAGATGTGCAAGGGCTGGGAAGGATAACTGACAAGTCACTGTGAACCTTTTACCATAAGATAAGGGGATGGCTTGCCACTTCCTGTTTTTGAGGTGGAAGCACTCCATTGTTTAGATCTCTGCATACCCTGAGACTGTAGTCTTGGTGGTCTGGTTCCCCTGGGTTTGGACTGAGAAGGCCTGGAAGGGGGCTGGAAAGGACCAGTTTTTTGTAGGCCAATTCCTACTGAATCTAGGTGGCTGCACTTGTAAGAATCATTTAACAGTTTGCATAGATTTTTTCTTCCATCTTTTTAAGAACCCCTTCTGCTGTGGTGCCAAACAAACGGTCCTGATTTAAAGGAGCATCTAGTATTATTTATTTATTTATTATTTATTGCATTTGTTTACCGGGAAGTCCACTGGGCCAGAGATGAACCCATTTTCAGTGGGGGCCTGGGGAGAAAAGCTTCACATGTAATTACCTAAAAGAACATAAAATACAGAATTATATCAGGTAGTGGTAGTACATTAGATAAGTGATTAACAGCATACTATAATATGGCACGAATTACAATACAGTAGTGAGGTGATATTGTATAACATGGTGACATTGGTAGGAAACTATTAAAATCATGATAGAAGTATAGAAATAGGAGGTGTGGATGGTAGGCAAGGTTGTTAGATAAGAGAGAAGATTGTATACAGGAAAAGGAGGCAGAAGGCTTAGAGTAGGGATGGCGCTGGCTAGTGTCAGCAGAAGCAGTAGGTGTAAAGGAGGCAGAAGGCTTCGAGTAGAGATGGTGCTGGCTAGTGTCAGCAGAAGCAGTAGGTGTAAAGGAGGCAGAAGGCTTAGAGTAGGGATGGCACTGGCTAGTGTCAGCAGAAGCAGTAGGTGTAAAGGAGGCAGAAGGCTTCGAGTAGAGATGGTGCTAGCTAGTGTCAGCAGAAGCAGTAGGTGTAAAGGAGGCAGAAGGCTTAGAGTAGGGATGGCACTGGCTAGTGTCAGCAGAAGCAGTAGGTGTAAAGGAGGCAGAAGGCTTCGAGTAGAGATGGTGCTGGCTAGTGTCAGCAGAAGCAGTAGGTGTAAAGGAGGCAGAAGGCTTAGAGTAGGGATGGCACTGGCTAGTGTCAGCAGAAGCAGTAGGTGTAAAGGAGGCAGAAGGCTTCGAGTAGAGATGGTGCTGGCTAGTGTCAGCAGAAGCAGTAGGTGTAAAGGAGGCAGAAGGCTTTGAGTAGAGATGGTGCTGGCTAGTGTCACCAGAAGCAGTAGGTGTAAAGGAGGCAGAGTGGAGATGGCGCTGGCTAGTGTCAGCAGAAGCAGTAGTTGTAAAGGAGGAGGAAGGCTTAGAGTAGGGGATGGCGCTGGCTAGTGTCAACAGAAGCAGTAGGTGTAAAGGAGGCAGAAGGCTTAGAGTAGGGATGGCACTGGCTAGTGTCATCAGAAGCAGTAGGTGTAAAGGAGGCAGAAGGCTTTGAGTAGAGATGGTGCTGGCTAGTGTCAGCAGAAGCAGTAGGTGTAAAGGAGGCAGAGTGGAGATGTCGCTGGCTAGTGTCAGCAGAAGCAGTAGGTGTAAAGGAGGCAGAAGGCTTTGAGTAGAGATGGTGCTGGCTAGTGTCAGCAGAAGCAGTAGGTGTAAAGGAGGCAGAAGGCTTAGAGTAGGGATGGCGCTGGCTAGTGTCAGCAGAAGCAGTAGGTGTAAAGGAGGCAGAAGGCTTTGAGTAGAGATGGCGCTGGCTAGTGTCAGCAGAAGCAGTAGGTGTAAAGGAGGCAGAAGGCTTAGAGTAGGGATGGCGCTGGCTAGTGTCAGCAGAAGCAGTAGGTGTAAAGGAGGCAGAAAGCAGAGTAAAGATGGCACTGGCTAGTGTCAGCAAAAGCAGTAGTTGTAAAGGAGGAGGAAGGCTTAGAGTAGGGGATGGCGCTGGCTAGTGTCAACAGAAGCAGTAGTTGTAAAGGAGGAGGAAGGCTTAGAGTAGGGGATGGCGCTGGCTAGTGTCAACAGAAGCAGTAGGTGTGTAAAGGAGGGGAAGGAAAAGAAAGTCTAGGTGTAGGGATCGGCCAAGATGGTTTTGGGGAGGGGGTCAGGTAACAGAATTGTGATTAAGGGTGCAGGTGCATATCCAATGTGATGAGAGATGAAGTTTTAAGGGAGTTTTTAAAAGCAGTGGAGCTACTGATGGTTCTTACTGAAGGAGGGAGTTTATTCCAAAGCTTGGAGACAGTGAAAGAGTAACGCATTTCACCGGCTGAGAGCTTAGGTTGATCAGTATTTAGTAACATTTTGTTTTCTGATCTTAGGTGTTGATTTGGATGGTAGATGGTTAAGATGTCAGTTAGCGCTGGGCAGATTTCTGGGAAGTAAATGATTTTATGGTCAGTAGTAAGTTGTAGGTATGTGAGATAATGGGGAAGTTCAACCAATTAAGTTGATGTAGTGTGCAACGGTGGTGAAAGGAGAATTTAGCATTTGTAGCAAATTTGGCAACTTTATTGTAGCATGTATTAAGTTTAGTTTTTAGGGAGGACTGAATATTGGTTAGGATGGGGGCAGTGTAGAGTAGGAAGCAGGAATGAGGAGGCAAGAGATTTTTTTGCAGAGAAGATGAGAAAGTAATTGTGCCTATAGAGGACACCTAGCTTTTGATGGGGTTTTTTGATGTTATTCTGGATATGAAGGTCAAAAGTTAAGTTATCATCAATGATGACACCAAGCAGTTTGGTACTGGGAAAGTACAGTTTTGTACCTACCATAAATGTAGATGTTAGAGTGCTAATACAGCTGCAGTCATAACAGATGGGTTATCCTGCCGTCAGGCGGGTCCTCGGTCGGCCGAAATACAAACTCTAGGTCTGGCGTCTGATGTCTTCGCTTCTTCCCTGACGTCAGTGCGGCAGGGGTATAAAACAACCAGCCAATGCCATTTTCTTCAGTTTTTCTTGCCCCAGATGTCAGGTGCCCCCAGAAGGAAGGCAAAACATGAATTTATGTAATAATGCAATGCAATATAATTAAAAAACAGTAGTTGCAAGAAAATACACCATAGAAGAATACCCCAATCAGGTTGTATGAGGAGGTGTTAGCCATTAGGCCTGTCCCAAAAGGGGAAGGAGGGAGGGAAACCTGGACTGCAGCTGTATTAGCACTCGAACATCTACATTTATGGTAGGTACAAAACTGTACTATGTCCATCGTGCATACAGCTGCAATCATAACAGATGGGTAGAATCCCAAAGCTAAAAAAGGGGGGGTAGGCACTAAGTGGAACTAGGAGGAGCATGGATGCCCTGCAAGACTGCAGTGGCAAAGCCCGCTCTAGATTTGGAGTATAATGGTAGGTGGTAGTGCTTGGAGAAAGTATGCACAGAACTCCAAGTGGCTGCTTCCAAAATATCCTTGGTAGGAACCCCCTGAGGAAAGCTGCAGAGGTAGCTGTGACCCTTGTGGAGTGAGATCTGATGCTTGTAGGTACAGTTTTACCATGAAAAGAATAACAAAAGCGTATGCAGTGGGCTATCCATTTTGAGATGGTCTGTTTGGAAATAGCCTTCCCTTGAGCACCTGTAGCATAGGACACAAAGAGTTGCTCTGATTTTCTGAATGGCTTTGTCCTGTCCAAGTAATAATGAAGCTGTCTGTGAATGTCCGAGGAATGTAGTAGTCTCTCCCCTTTGTTTTGTGGATTAGGGTAAAAGGTAGGTAAGTGGATAGCCTGATTCAAGGCTACACTGGATACTACCTTTGGCATAAAGGAAGGGTTGGTTCGTAAGGATACCCTGTCCTGATGGAAAATGATGAAAGGCTGCACAGCCATGAGGGCTTGTAGTTCCGAAACCCTGCATGCTGAGGTGATAGCCAGAAGAAAGGCTGTTTTCCATGACAAAAATTGCAGTTCTGTTGAAGCAGCTGGCTCAAATGGAGGCAGGGTCAGTTTTTCTAGAATGAAATTGAGGTCCCAAGCAGGCACTGGTTGCTTCCTTGGGGGATTTATATTCTTAGCCCCTCTGAGGAACTGTCTTAAGAGAGGATAACAGAATAAAGGAGGATCAGTGTTGTATTGAGCAGAAATGGCTGAGGCATGGATTTTGATGGAGGAGAATGAAAGTCTACTGCTTAGCATCTCAGCTAGGTACTGTAATATTTGAGGTAAATTCAGTATTCCAGGATTCTGTCCCCTTTTCTGATTCCAGGCACAAAACCGTTTCCATTTTGCGGAGTAGGCTTTTCTAGTAGAAGGCCTTCTGGCCTACAAAATGACATCCTGCACCTCCTTGGAGGGGAGGGTCTGTTGTGAATTTAAGGAATCCTCCATGCGGCTAGATTGAGTGTTTTCAGCTGACTGTGAAGAGTTTTGAAGTTGTGCTGGGTTAACAGAAGAGGCATTAGAGGCAGGATCCATGCTGGGGAATGCGTCAGGCTCCTCAGGAGAGGGTACCAGTGTTGTCTTGGCCAGTCTGGAGCAATGAGAATCATCTTTTGTCTGTCTGCTCTGGCTTTTAATAGAACTTTGGGCAGCAGAGGAAGAGGTGGAAAGGCATAAACTGTCATTGTCGTCCAACTGAAAGAAAGTGCGTCCACTTTCCAGGCCTGTGGATGATAAGTCCTTGAGCAAAATTTTGTCAATTGGTAATTTCTGTGGGTAGCAAAGAGATCTATATCTGGCCTTCCCCATGCTTGAATCATCTTTGCAAAAACTTGAGGATGCAACTTCCATTCGTGTGGATCTGTCATATTTCTGATTAGGTTGTCTGCCAGCGTGTTTTCCTTGCCTGGCAGGAATTGTGCTTGAAGTTGGATTTGTAATTCCAGAGCCATGTTCCAAAGAGACATGGCTAGCCTGCACAGGGGATATGAATGGGTTCCTCCCTGTTTGTTTATGTACCACATCACTGTGGTGTTGTCTGTCCTTATCAATACCTGGCCTGGATGCAGTAGGTCTTTGAAAGCCATAATAGCATTTTTTACTGCTAGCATTTCCTTTTGATTGATGTGTAGGTGCTTTTCTTTTTGGGACCATTTGCCCTGAATGCACTGATCTGTCATGTGCACCCCCCAGGTGTAGTCCGAGGCGTCTGTTGTGATGATTTGATTTGCTTGAGGCAGGCAGAAAGGGAGACCTATGTTTCTTTGGCATGCTTGAGCCTACCACAGAAATTCCTTTTGGAGACATGGAATCAGTGGTATAATTGTTTCCAAACTGTGGCTGTGTTGAGACCATAAGTTTTTTAGGTACCATTTGCCCTGAATGCACTGATCTGTCATGTGCACCCCCCAGGCGTAGTCCGAGGCGTCTGTTGTGATGATTTGATTTGCTTGAGGCAGGCAGAAAGGGAGACCTATGTTTCTTTGGCATGCTTGAGCCTACCACAGAAATTCCTTTTGGAGACATGGAATCAGTGGTATAATTGTTTCCAAACTGTGGCTGTGTTGAGACCATAAGTTTTTTAGGTACCATTGAAGTTTCCTCATATGCAGCTTTGCACATGGGATTAGCAGGATGCAAGATGCCATGAATCCCAGAGCCTGCAGGATTTTCCTTGCAGTCAGCCTGGTGAAGGTTGCCATTTTTCTGAAGTATTGAGATAGTTGCCCTTGTTTCTCTGGCGTGAGGTAGGCCATCTGGGTGTTTGTATTCAAGCTGGCACCCAGGAAAATTATTACTTGACAGGGTATTAGTTTTGATTTCTTTTTGTTGACTGTGTATCCCAGAGAGTTCAACAACTTTATTACAAACGCCAGATGTTTCAGAAGTGTTTGCTGTCCGCTTGGATCAGGCAGTCGTCCAAATATGGGTATATTTGTATCCCTTGAAGTCTGCAGAAGGCAATTACTGATGCCAGGCATTTCGTGAACACTCTGGGTGCAGCAGATAAGCCAAAGGGCAATGCAGAGAATTGATAATGGGTTGAACCTGCAAGAAATCTGAGGTATTTTCTGCAATCTTGTCTGATAGGGACATGCAGGTATGCCTCCTTGAGGTCCAGTGTTACCAGCCAAGACTCCTTGCCCAGCATGGGAAGAAGCTGCTGTAATGTGAGCATCTTGAATTTTGGTACGAGTAAATATGTGTTTAGGATGGATAAGTCCAAAATAGGCCTCCAATCTTTGTCCTTCCTTGGTACCAGGAATAGTCTTGAATAAAAACCTCGACCCTGTTCTTGTGCAGGTACCTCTTGAATAGCTTTCATGTCCATGAGAGCTGAAATTTGTTTTTGTGCCTCTGGCCCTTTGATTTTGTGGCAGGTTTGGCATGCCTCTCATTTTTGGAAGGGTGTAAAAGTGGAATCTGTAGCCTCTGTCTATAATGTCCAGGATCCATTTGTCTTTTGTGACAATATGCCAATTTTTCAAAATAAATGCCAGTTTTCCGCCTAAAGGTGCTGCCATTAGAGCTTTGCTTGGCATGCAAAGGGGAAAGTCATTGTGTCTGCTTTCTGAATGGCTGTGATCTATCCTCTCCACCTCTTGGTGTAGGTGCTTGCCATTGTCTGCCTCTAAATGATCCTTGAGATTGCCCTCTATCCCTCGGGCGCCTGTATCTACCTCTGAGGTCTGTCCGTGGCTGGAAAGGACCAATTTTTTGAAGGCCAGTTTCTACTGAAACGTGGAGGTTGTACTTGTAGGAAATCTTTCACTGTTTGCATTGATCTTGCCTTTTCCTCCATTTTAATACCTCCTCAGCTTTAACACCAAACAATACATCTTTTTGAAGAGGTGCATCTAGTAATTTAGCTTTGACATGATCTGGTAAGGTTTGCTCTTTGAGCCAAGCATGTCTACGTATGACAGACCCTGTAACAGCAGCTCTACATGAGGCCTCTAAAGCATCAAAACCACATTGCAAGGTATGTTTACCCACTTGTTCTGCACTATGCAACAAATCCTGCAACTCCTTCAAGTCTGGTTGTTCAGGTTGTGACATTTTGTTTTTCAACTGAGATAACAAAAACTGTTGATACTTTAACATATGGAACTGACAGTTTAATGCCCTCATGGTTAAAGTGGCCGAGGTGTATACCTTTCCCCCCCACCTTTCTAAAGCTCTGGAATCTCTTTCTGAAGGTAATGGATTTTTGGCAGTAGAGGCCTTAATTCCCTTAGGACCCTGTGAAATAATTTCCGGGTCAGCAGCATGGCTTTTGTATAGGAATTGGTGTGAATCAGGAACCCGGTAATACCTGTCAGGCTTAACTGGAGCTGGTGGTAAAGAATCTGGGTTAAGGCTGGCCTCTGAATACACATCATCTAGTATGTCTAAGACAGGAGGGATAGCCAGAGGCCTGTGCTGAGGGAGCAAGAGAAAATCCCTGAGCCTTTTCTTGGAATCTGAGTAATCTTGGCCTTCCCAGTGGAAGTGTTCCCTCAAGGTATGCAAGGTTTCCCCAAAAAAATAGGCATGGGGCTTTGAGAGGGGCCCTGTGGAGCTTGTCTTTTAGTATGCATAGCTGCTTTAGATTTAGTGTAAGCCTTAATGGAAAAAGAAGAAGAAGGCCTGAAGACACCTTGAGAGGTGGCAGGCCTGTCTGAACTCTGAGTTTCCCCGCCAAGAGTGGCGTCGGTATCTGTAATCGGGGTGTGGGCCGAGGAGCCTGCAACCTCGGGCACAGAAGAAACTGCTAAGGAAGTGTCATCGGTAGTCAGGGGCTGTGTAGGCGCCTCGCTGAGAACCGGAGCACCTGTAGTCGGCTTTAGCGTGGTGTCGGTAGAAGTTGCGGACCTCGTACGTCGGTCCTTATTCTTTGCGTCTTTTACTCAAAACTGGAGTTGGAGTATCCGACGACATAATGTAATTACATTTTTTGCTAAAATAGTGTTGGGCGAACTCCGCCCGACGCTTAATAGTGCGTTTGTTGAAGCTAGTACAAAAACGACAGGCCGAGACGTCGTGGTCTGGGCCTAAGCAAGGAATGCAGAAGGAATGGAAATCCTTATGCGGTATTTTCTTCCCACATGAAATGCAATTATTAACTTTGTCTGACATCTGTCAGAGGCAAGAAAAGTTTCCCCAACGGGGTACTTAGCTTTCAAGAAGACTTCGGTTGAAAAATATTCGTAATCTCAGGAGCTGGCCGACCGGCACTTGCGAACTGCTTCTGCTTCGGGCACCGTGCGGCAAGAAAGACTGAAGAAAATTGCGTCGGCTGGTTCTTTTATACCCCTGCCGCACTGATGTCAGGGAAGAAGCGACAACATCCGACGCCAGACCTAGACTTTGGAATTCGGCCGACTGAGGACCCACCTGACGGCAGGATAACCCATCTGTTATGACTGCAGCTGTATGCACGATGAACATCAACATTAATAACCGTATTGTTTTGGGAATGAACTGAAAAGTCAGACTTATTAACTGGGCTAGATATCAGTTTGGTTTTGTTGGGGTTTAGAGCAAGATGATTCTGTGACATCCAGGATTCAGTTGAGGTGAAAGCCTCTTGGGTAAGCTGCTGCAGTGTAGAGGCAGATTTAGAAGAGCAGATAATGGTAGAATCATCTGCATATTCTATTACAGTACTGTGGGTAAGAATTTTATGAAAGTCGTTGATGAATACACAAAATAAAAGGGGACCCAGTATGGAACCCTGGGGGACTCCCGTGCTAGTGTTGGTGAAAGGAGACGAGCAGTCTTGCCATATGGTAGCTTGTTGCCTATGACTGAGATAGTTGGAAAACCATTGAAGGGTGGAGAGAGAGGTGCCAAGGTTAGAGAGTTTAGTAAGCAGAAGGGAGTGGGAAACTCGAATGCTTTTGATAGATCCAGGAAGAGTGCGGAGACTATGAAGCCATCATCCCTGGCTCTATTAACTGTGTCCTGGAAGGAAATGAGAGCAGTGTTAGTGCTATGTCCTGGCCTAAAGCCATGTTGAGTGGGGAAAAGGAGGTGGTTTTTAGTCATGTGGCTAAGGAGTTGAGTGTGAATGCACTTCTCTAGTACTTTTGAGATGGGAGACAGAATGGCAATGGGCCGGAAAGTTGGGAATGTCAGAGTTGTTGCCACCTTTATGAAGTGGTAGAACGTATGCTTTTTTCCAGATATCGGGTATGCAGGATTCCTGAATGTACCTGTTAAGGAGGATACTGATGGGGTATGCAATTGAGGAGGCAGACAGCTGTAAGACTTCTGCAGGTACGTCATCTGGGGCATTGGTGCATGGTTTTAGTTTGTGAAGGAGCTTTTGTATGGTGGAGGTAGGTATAGGGGACAGTGAGAAATTTGGTAATGAAGGTGATGTGGCAAGTGGCGTGGTGGGGTGTCGTTGGTTAGTGTTGACGGGTGGGAAGGTGGTAGTAAGCTTAGCAATACTACAGATGAGGGAGGCTAATTCAATGGGTGTTTTTTCTGCATCAGGGCATGGATTGTGGATTGGTCCAGGATGGAGTAAGGAGTTGATTGTTCCCCAAAGTTTCTTGGGGTTATGATTATGTTGGTTTTGGAGGCTTTGGAAGTAATCTTTTTTGTTTCTGAGAACTAAACGTTTGGCCTGGTTGTGAAGTTGTTTGTACTGGATGAGGGTAGCAGAAGTTTTGTTTTTTAGCCAGGCTTTCCAGGCTTTGTCCCTAGAGGACATAATTTGCTTTGTTGGCTTAGTGAGCCAATTGGCATGTTTTGTCTTGACTCTTTTTAACCGGAGAGGGGCAAGAGAGTTCAGGATAGTCGGAAATGTAGTAATTCTGATTTGACATGGTCTGGCAAGATTTGTTCCTTCAGCCGAGCATGTCTTCTCAGTACAGATCCAGTGACTGCAGCCCTGCAAGATGCTTCTAGGGCATCAAAGCCACACTGCAAAGGATGCTTACTAACTTGGTTTGCAGAATGCATTAAACTCTTGTAAATCTTTATTTTCTGCACAATCTGGAAGTAACACCATTTTTTTTTGTTTAATTTGTTCCATATGTTGCTGGTACTTCAACATATGAAACTGGAAATTCAATGCCCTGATGGCAAGAGTTGCAGTGGTATATACCTTCGTACCCCATCCTTCTAAAGCTCTGGAATCCCCGTCTGAAGGAGTATGTTTTTTGGCTGTAGTACCTATACCTTTAAGCCCCTGGGAAATGGTCTCTGGATCCGCAGTAGGATTCTTAGAAAGATTTGTGAGAATCAGGTACTCTGTAGTACCTGTCAGGTTTTCTAGGGGTTGGTGGTAAAGTGTCTGGAGTAAGATTGGATTCCATAAAGAAATCATTTACAACATCCAGGACAGGGGGTATAGCTAGGGGCCTGTGCTGAGGCAACTCTAAAAATTCTCTGAGTCTCTTTTTGGACTGAGGATAATCCGGGCATTCAGAAATGCTCTCAAAGTATGCAAGGTTTCACCAAAAGAAAAATCCTCTGGAGGGGAGGCAGAGGGAATGGATTCCTCTACATCTGAATCCTCAAAGGTAGATAAGGGTATGTCCTGGTAATCAGAAGGGTCAGAGTCATCAGACTCCTGGTCTGTAGAATCAGAAAGAAACTCAATTCTTGGTTTCTTAGCAGGGGTAGGCTGGCTTCCCCTAATTAGGGTGATAAGTTCTTCATCCATTCTAAGCATTTGTTTTTGAGACATGGGAGCTTGAGCATGCACTTTGGTCGTTAGTTTTCTAGGCGTAGTGCGTTCTCTAGGCCTGAGAAACTGTGTAGTTTTAGCTAAAAAAAGAAATTCGTTTAATGCGAATATCGGTAGGTTGGAATACACCCTCAAAAGCCGGTGCCTGCACAGTGGCTTTGGACCCATCCAAGGTAGAGACATCCGCAGGTTCCATAGTCGAAGAAGCATCTCACGGCATACCGGACTCCGAATGGGTCTCAGCAGAGGCTTGCGAATCTGTAGAAGCGAGCATCAGAGGCTGCAAAGGCACCTCACTGAGTACCGGCAGACTGGCGACTAGCTTAACGGAAGCGTCGTCAGCAGTTTTTGACCTATGCGGTCTGTCTCTATCTTTGTGCTTGGAAGATCGGTAGTCGGATAGCTTACCAAAGCCATTTTGGAATACGAAGAATGAGAGGGAAAGAATTTAGCGACAAAAATAGCCCGATGACGAATGGTTCTGGCGTTAAACAAGGCACAAAACCGACAGAGAGGGACGTCGTGGTCTGGGCCTAAACAGGTGACACAGTAAGAATGAAAATTTCTGTGAGGTATTTGCTTTCCACAGGCAAGACAATTGTTAACTTTTTCTGACATCGGTTAGAGCAAGAAAAAAGAATAGTCAACGGGGTACTTGGCTTTAGAAGACTTCAGGTTTGAAACTCGAAAATTTCAGGTAGCGGCCAACCGGCACTTGTGAACTGCTTCTGCTTCGGGCTCCTTCTCGGCAGGAAAGACTGATGTGATGGCGCCGGCTGCCTGTTTTATACCCCTGACGACCTGACGTCATGGAAGAAGCGACAGCATCTGACACAGAAATCCCAAGACTCTGGTATTCAGGCCAACTGAGGGCTACCTGCAGGCAGATAACCAAAGTGTGATGACTGCAACAGTGAAACACGAAGAACATCTAGGGGCTGGCTAGGATGCCCTGCAAGACTGCAGGGGTAAACCCTGCCCTGGATTTGGAGAAGAGAGGCAGGTGGTAATGTTTTGTAAAAGTGTGAAGAGATGCCCAGGTGGCAGCCTCCAGGATGTCCCTGGTGGGGACTCCTCTAAGAAAAGCTGCAGAGGTGGAGGCTGCTCTGGTGGAGTGAGTCCTGACCCCCCTTGGGGGGGGGGGGGATTTCCATGTCATTTGTAGTAGAAATGGATGCAGTGTCCTAGCCATTTGGAAATGGCTTTGCCTTCTGCCCCTATAGCAAAGCTAACAAGCAATTGATCAGACTTTCTGAAGGATTTAGTCCTGTCTAGATAGAATCTGAGCGGTTAGGAAAAAAGGGGGGGGGGGGCAAATGAATGGATTGGTTGAGAGCCACACTGGACACCACCTTGGGCATGAAGGATGGGTTAGTCCTGAGGGATATTCTGTCAGCATGGAAGATGATGAAGGGGTTCCACAACCATGAGTGCTTGCAGCTCGGAGACTCTTCTGGCTGAAGTGATGGCCAGAAGGGCCAGAAGGAAAAGCTGTCTTCCAGGAGAGAAATTTTAGCTCTTCAGAAGAATGCTGGTTCGAAGGGGGGGGGGGCAGGGTGAGCTTTTCCAACACAAATTTAAAGGGTCCACACTGGGGTTGGTGCTCTTCTGGGTGGCCTCAAGTTGCTAGCCCCTTTTAGGAACTGTTTGATCAAGGGGTGTGAGAAAAGGGACTGCTCAGTGGGAAAATGAGCAGAGATAGCCGAAGCATGAATTTTAGTAGAGAAAAAGTGAGGCCACTGTGTAGTAGGTCCGCTAAGTAATCCAGGATGAGCGGGAGGGAGGGCTGTGCTGTATAGGCTCCCTTAGCCTGAATCCAGGTGCAGAACCTTTTCCATTTGTCAGCATAAGACTTTCTAGTGCTAGGGTGTCTGGCCTCATGTATAACATCTAAAACCTCTTTACGGAGGTTGGCAGATTGATCGGGGGTTAGGGAATAAGCCAAGCTGCCAACTTGAGTGTCTTGCAATTGGGAATGCATGAATTCCCCTTCCCTCTGGGTCAGGAGGTTTGGAATTGGAGGAAGATGCCATAGTGGCAGTGGAGATGGGCTGCGCAGCAAGGGGTACCAGTACTGGGGAGGCCAGTCTGGAGCTATAAGAATTGTCCTTGGTTTCTCCTCCTTTATTTTGAGCAGTACTTTGGGGATGAGAGGTAGTGGAGGAAAGGCATAGACTGACCCAGGGGAAGGACAGGGCATCCACTTTCCAAGCCATGCAGTGATGCTCCCTGGTGCAGAATTTACTGAGCTGATGGTTGGTGTGGGAGGCAAAGAGGTTGACCTTCGGGGTGCCCCATTTCTGAGTTATTAGGGTGAAGGTTCTTCTGCTGAGCTGCCACTCATGTGGGGCCAGAAGATTTCTGCTTAATTGGTCTGACAGAGTTGAGAGAACCTGGTAGGAATTGTGCTAACAGGTGGAGTTGCATGGCAGAGGCAGTGTGCCAAAGGGTCATGGCCAGCCTGTAGAGAGGGTAGAAGTGAGTCCCTCCTTGCTTGTTGATATACCACATTACAGTAGTGTTGTCTGTTTTGATCAGGAGAGCTCCTGGGGAGAGAAGGGGCTTGAAAGCTATCATGGTATGCTGAACAGCCATTTCTTTTTGATTGATGTGCAGACGGATTTGCTGTGGGCTCCATTGGCCCTGTATGCATCTACCGTTCAGGTGTGCACCCCAGGCATAGTCTGTTTCTGTGGTGAGGGTCTGGGTGGCAGAGGGTGGTGAGAAAGGCCGTCCCTTGTTGTGGGAGCATGCTGCTGCCCAAAGAAAATCTTTTCTGAGACAAGGAATTATAGGTATAAGAGTCTCCAGGTCTTGAGAGTGTTGACACCAAAGCCTTTTTAGGTACCACTGAAGTTTCCTCATATAGTCTGGCATATGGAATGAGTAGTATGCAACATGCCACGAACCCCAGAGCTTTCAGGATCTTCCTTGCAGATAGTTGGGGTTTGGTGGCTAGTTGAGAGACGTAGACTGTCAGGAAATTTTGTTTTTCTGGTGTAAGGAATGCCATCTGGGATGCAGTGTCCAGGCTTGCTCCCAGGAATATAATCTTTTGAGTGGGCACCTGTTTGGATTTCTTTTCACTGGCTGTGTACCCTAGGGAGGTTAGTAGGGTCTTTACAAAGGCCAGGTGCTTGAGCAGCTTTTCCTGGCTGTCTGCCTGAATTAGGCAGTCATCTAGGTATGGGTAAAGCTGGATATTCCTTTGTCTGCAAAAGGCAATGGCTGAAGCCAGACATTTTGTGAAAACTCTGGGAGCAGTAGATAAGCCAAAGGGAAGAGCAGAGAACTGAAGTGCTGACATCCTCCCCTGAAACAGAGATATTTCCTGCACGATTCCCTGATAGGAATATGGAGGTAGGCCTCTTTTAGACCTAGGGTGGCTAGCCAAGCATCCTTGGACAGCATGAGTAGCAGCTGCTGGAGAGCGAGCATTTTGAATTTTGGGATCACCAGGAATGTGTTTAGAATGGATAGATTGAGGATGGGGCACCAGGTGCCCTCTTTTCTGGGTACCAGAAAAAGTCTGAAGTAGAAACCTTGGCCTCTCTGTTCTGCAGGAATGTGCTCTACTGCCCTCGGCAAGAAAAAAGGACCCCCCAACAGAGTACTTAGCTTTAGAAGACTTAAGCTTCAAAATCGGTAGACAAAACTCAGGTAGCGGCTGACCGGCACTCATGTGAACTGCTTCTGCTTCGGGCTCCATGGCAAGAAAGACTGATGTAATGGCATCTGCTGCCTTACTTTATACTACTGACGTCAGTCCTGAAGTGACAGCAACCGACACAGAAATACTAAGCATCTGGTATTCGGGCCGGCCGAGGGCTACCCTGGCAGGGATAACCCAAATGTGATGACTGCAACAGTGAAACACGAAGAACATGTTCAGCTTCCTCTTCATTTCCTTCTACCTGCACTTGCATTTCCACCCTTACTTCTTTCTCCTCCCCCTCTCCTTCACAGCTGCATATTGCACTTTTTCCTTTCACCTTAACGTCTGCCACACCACCTGGCTGTATTTTTCTGACAAGTTCTGCTCATGTTCCCATTCTTCCTATCCCAACCTTTTCCAACCCCATTCTGCATATTGGCCCTTCTGTTACCTCCCCACCAATTCTACACCATTTCTTACCTTACTAGCCAGTCCACTTTTTCTACCATGGTGACCCCCTCAAGTTTCCAGTGACCCCATATCCTATGCCACCCCAAACATTCTCTGAACTAAACTGTCACCCCACATGCTAAGCACAAAAAGTATCTCTCTTTGCCCAGCCTGCCATGTTCCTTACAAGATGTCACCCTATTGGGTCTCTTACTTTTATCCTTTTTAAATTTTATTTGGAAAAATACCTCTTTACACACCTATTTGGGACGTCCTTCTTAACTTGTATAACTCCGTGTGACATGTTTTAGTAAATTCAACATGAATGACAAGTTATAAGGTAGATGAAATCATGAAAATTAATCAAATAATATGCTTCACTGAAGAACATTGATAAAGCCTGCAACACCTCCTCATCTCTCAAGTCTTTAGGAAACCATCAGTTTTCACACATCATTCGCTTCAGATGCAAGGCACTTACAGAAAATTACTACCTGCCTTAAGCTTCTCATCAGACTTGAAAACAGAGCAATAAAGAGAGACTCTTAGTCAATGTAAAGAAATATATACAGCTGCTGTTTTCTAAATGCACAAAGCGACTTCTTACCTAAAATGTCACGGAGTGCTCATCTTTTACTCTGCTGCATTCCAGCTGCTCACACTTGAATATCTGCCTGTGTATTTGCATGCAATAGACTCAAATACACAGAATCTCTCTAAAAGTACTTTAATCTAAGTTGGTGCTATCTCAGAGGCAGTATACATTAGTACTCTGAGGTGTGGGGACAGAGCCTTCATATGATTAGGGGTGCAACAGAAAGCTTGCTCCCTGTAAAAATCATTTTAAACACACTGCCGATCACAAGTATATGTAGTTTTAATTAATCTGAGCAAGTTATTGGAACTTGGGCATGCAGAACTCGAGCTACTGTAGTCATCCCTTTAAAATTACACAAGAAACTGAAAAAAAGATTATGCCTACCTAGCTTAAAGTGGACAAATGCCTTATGTTTACACACTTATACCCATGTGCCAAGTGCACTTAAAAAAAAAAAAAAAAAAAATCTTAAACATGCCTCATTTCAAAAAATATTTACTCTGAACCAGAAAATAAATCTACAAAAATACAGGTTTAAATCAATGTACAAGGGACTATTTGGCAAGAATGCGGTTAGCCAAAAGTAAACAGTTGTAAATCAACAAACCGTAATCCATAAACCTCTTACAGTCAGTTATAATTAGTTGCAAAGCAAACAAACATATAAAACTATAAACTTATCAAGGTTCAAATAAGCAGCTAAAGATATTAAAAAAAAAAAAAAACAGCTGAAGCTCTGGGCCTGGTCAAAGCTTCTTCCCTTCATTGCTCAGATGAATGAAAAGGCTTACACCATGACAAGTTCCACCAGCTGATGAAAGACATTATATCTCAAAGAACAGCCTTCCGAATACCGCCTAAAATGCTCAGGTGAAGGTGACATAAGTCAACAGAGATCATGCCACTATACGATTTAAAGGATATTGAGAGTGGGTAGAACACTCAACGGCATGGAATTTTAAGGGAGTGGAACTTGCTGAACTGGAAAGATGGTGAAACAAATGAACTAGGGGTAAAACTATAAAAATGATTTATGGGTGTAGTACACAGGGTTATGAACAGGGGACTGAGGAAGAGGCAAAGGTGAAAGACAGGGTGTACAAGATGCAAAAATAGTGGAGGGGGAGGCACAGCACAAAACAGACTGGTGATGCAGGCAAACTTGCAAGGAATACTAAAGGCATAAGCTGAAGCAGAGCTGACAAAAAGGGAAATGAGACAGGAAAACAAAGGCTTCTTTATGCATACAGCACAAAGGTGGGGACACACATGGGAGGCTGAGCTAAGATGGTGGGGGAGACATCAACTCTGTAGCATACAGGGATAAAACCCTTAATATGACCCAAAACACCAAAATTCAAATAGCATCTTGGGCACTAGAACAGCCAGGTGGGCTATTGTGGCAGTAAGCAGCCTGTGCTGGATTCATCACCCTGGAGAAGGAGTGGTGGATACAGACAATCAACTGCCTCCATGCAAACTGTGTCTTCTACGACACCAGAATGGAAGACCAGAGGATGTAAGCTTAGCAATTCCAAGTATACGACAGCAGCCCTTATTAAATGTAGTGGAAGTAGGCACATGAAAGGGGAGGGCACAGTTTGTGCTATCCACCAGGAATGGGGTTAGGGCCTCATTAGAAATGCCCTCACTGATGGAATGCCAGTGAGGGCACAAAATACCTCCACAGCTACTTGGATGACAGCCCTACTTTTCAGCTCTCTCTCCCAAGGTGGGAATACCACCTACATGAGAAGGAATGGGCTAAAGACCAATGGAGAGAAGCTCACTAGTCAGTAGGCATGGAGGCCCAAAGCATACGAAAAAGATGGGATGGAGACAACAAAAACCTAGGGAAAATGCAGAAATAAAAGGAAAGCAAGAGGAGGATGTCATGCTGGGAAGGAAGTAGGTCAGTGTGGGCACAGCAGTGTCTAGAATTTAGTACAGAAAGGTAAGGTCGAGAGGCTGCAGGCTTCCCCAAGGAAAGGTAAAAGCACAGGGACTGAATCAAGAGTCTTCCAGGGTTCTTGAGAATCTGGCCAGTTTGGTGACATATCTTATGAAAATGACTAATGCAGTTAAAAAGTACTTTGGCAGTAAAGCTAAGTGCAGTATCATCTTACAACAGGAAGAGTGAAAAGCTGTTGAATTACAGGACTGCTAGATTAACTACAGTGATACAGAAAGTTAGATGAAGAACATCAAAGGGAAGGCTAGTTGCCTCCTGGAGGACTATCGCTAGGTCAGCAACCAACAGTAGCTCATAATCAGAAATAGTTGACAGATAAACCTCATCTAGTTTTATGATAGGACTGCAGATTAACTTAACAGGGGAGTAATAGCACATGCGCTCTACCTGGATTTCACCAAGGCCTCTGACTTGCTCTCATGCACACAACTTATAGGAAAAACTAGACTGAGTTGGTGTTAGGACCAAGTCTAGAAAAAGTACAGTTGTGTACACTTAGCATAAATGTACATGTTAGAGTGTATTCACTGTTGCAGTCATTACATTTGGGTAATCTGCTGGCAGATTGCCCTCAGTCGGCCTGATTAACAAAGTCTTGTGTCCTGCGGCAGTTGCTGTCCCTTCTTCCATGACGTCAGGGGTATAAAACATGCAGCAGACGTCATTACCTCAGTTTTTCTTGCCCCAGATGTCAGGTGCCCCCCGAATGGGGGGCAAAATATAATGTTAAATTACAGCAATATACCTCCAATCAAAAGCAAATACAACAAAAAGGCTTTTAAGCATTGGAACAGAAAGTAGAGGTATGTAGCCGCGGTGGTACAGTGGTAGCATTGTTACCTCACAGCAAGAGGTTCTCCCGTTCAATTCTCAGCTTGGCTTGGGAGTGCCTTTTGTGTGGAGTCTGCATGCCCTCCCCACAGTTAGGTAGCATTCGAAAGACAGCATGCATAAATGATCATGCCTTCGTTGAAGGTTGGGCGTCGAGCTGGCACCGCAGCATTTCGTAAAAATCTACTGCCAATCATTAGTGGACCGGAGTTCCGCTGTGGCGACCCCTTTCCAGGAAAAAGCTGAAAGACAAACAGAAAGTAGAGGTATAGTCAGAGAAAAAACAGGGGGCTGGAGGGAGGGTAACCAGGACTGCAACAGTGAATACACTTGAACATCTACATTTATGGTAAGTGTACACAACTGTACTATGTTCTTAAGTGTTTCACTGTTGCAGTCATTACATTTGGGTAGATTCCCAAAGCCATGGTTGGGAGGATGGATTTATACAGCATTAGGACCAGCTATAAGGCCCTGCAAGACAGCAGTGGCAAAGCCAGCTCTGGATTTAGAGGAAATTGGTAAATGGTAATGCTTGGTGAAAGTATGAACTGAACTCCAGGTAGCAGCTTCTAGAATATCCCTGGTAGGAATACCTCTAAGAAAGGCTGTAGATGTAGATGCAGCCCTGGTGGAATGAGATCTGATCCCCTGGGGGATAGGCTTTCCGTGATGCTTGTGGCAGAAATTAATGCAATGACTTATCCATTTAGAAATGGTTTGTTTTGAAATAGCCTTTCCCTCTGCCCCTGCAGCAAATGCTACTAGCAGTTCAGATTTGCTTCGAGTTTTAGTTCTGTCCAAGTAAAATCTCAGTTGTCTGTGCACATCCAATGAATGCAGAATCCATTCCCCTTTGTTCTGTGGACTGGGAAAGAAAGTTGGCAAATGAATGGACTGATTAAGAGCCACACTGGATACCACCTTGGGCATGAAGGATGGATTGGTCCTGAGTGACACCCTGTCGGCATGAAAAATGATGAAAGGCTCCACTGCCATAAGGGCCTGTAACTCAGATATCCTTCTAGCTGAAGTAATTGCCAGAAGGAAGGCCGTTTTCCAAGAAAGAAATTTTAAGTCTGCAGTAGCAGCTGGCTCGAAAGGAGGCAGAGTGAGTATTTCCAATACAAAGTTAAGGTCCCAGGCAGGGGGTTGGAGCTCTCTTGGCCCCTCTGAGGTACTGCTTGAGCAGAGGATGAGAGAAGAGGGGAAGTTCTGTGTTATAATGAGCTGAAATGGCTGAGGCGTGGATGTTAATGGAGGAAAGACAGGCCCTTTTGAAGCATCTCAGTTAAATATTGTAAAATCTGAGGTAAATTGGGTGCTGCTGTGCTTACTCCTGGAGATTGATTCCAAGCACAGAATCTTTTCCATTTGTCAGCATAAGATTTTCTCATACTAGGTCTTCTCGCCAATATGACATCCATCACAGGTTTGCGGAGGGATGTTAAGGGTGAATTTAAGTGATTAGCCAAGCTGCAAGGTTCAATGTAGGGAGCAGAGGGTGCAGAATCTGGTTCTCCTGCTGAGACAGTAAGGAAGATGTCTAAGGCAGGTGCCATGGGGATGTTAGAGACCCACTGCGCAGGAGCAAATACCAGTGTTGGCGTGGCTAGTCTGGAGCAATCAAAATCATTTTTGGTCTGTCCTGTTTGACTTTTAGCAGAACTTTGGAGAGCAGAGGCAGAGGGGGAAAGGTGTAGACAGATAGGTTTTTCCAGCTGAAGGACAGAGCATCCACTTTCCAGGCTTTTTTGTGCAGAGTTCTTGTGCAAAACTTGTCCAACTGGTAGTTCTGGGGGGAGGCAAATAGATCTATATATGGGCTCCCCCATTTGCTTGTCAACATGTTGAAAATTCGTGGTTCCAGTTTCCATTTGTGTGGGTCCATGAGATTTCTGCTTAGATTGTCTGTCAGAATACTCAGCTTGTATGGCAGGAATTGAGCTTGTAGTTGTACTTGGTAGCTCAAGGCTGTGTTCCACAATGCCATGGCTAGTCTGCAGAGGGGGTAGGAATGTGCTTGTTTATGTACCACATAACCGTGGTGTTGTCAGTCTTTACCATTAGTTGCCTTTGGATGAAGGTAGTCCTTGAAGGCTGTCAGAGCATTCTGTACAGCTAGCATTTCTTTTTGATTGATATGTAGGTGCATTTGATTTGGGCCCCATTTGCCCTGAATGCACTTCCCTGCCAGATGAGCTCCACATGCATAGTCTGATGCATCTGTAGTCAGGGTTTGGGCATCAGGGGGTGGTGTGAATGGCAGTCCCTTGTTTTGGTGGCAGGCCTCTGGCCACCATAGGAACTCTAGGCGTAGACAAGGTATGATGGGAATCATTGTTTCCAGGCTGTGACAATGTTGACTCCATAAACTTTTTAAGTACCACTGAAGTTTCCTTATATACAGTCTTGCATATGGAATTAGAAGAATGCAGGAGGCCATGAACCCCAAGGCTTGCAGTATTTGCCTTGCAGAAAGCAGGGTTTTTGTGGCCACCTGTTTGAAGTAAGTCACCAAATGAATTTGCTTTTCAGGCATGAGGAAAGCCATCTGGGCAGTTGTATTCAAGCTTGCACCCAGGAATGTAATTTTTTGACAGACTACCAGTTGTGATTTTTCGTTTATGGTGTACCCTAGACAAGTTAAAACCCTTTTTTACAAACACCAGATATTGTATAAGTATGGCCTGGTTTTCTGCCTGAATTAGGCAATCGTCCAGGTATGGATATATTTGAATATTTCTTTTCCTGTAAAATGCAATTACTGGAGCCAGGCACTTTGTGAATACCCTGGGTGCAGTAGACAAGCTAAAGGGCAGTGCAGAGAACTGATAATGCAAGTAGCCTGCTTTGAAGCGTTGGTATCTTCTGCAAGATTCCCTGACTTGGATATGCAGGTAAGCTTCTTTTAAATCTAGAGTTGCTAACCAGGCATCCTTGCCTAGCATAGGAAGCAACCGGTGAAGAGTCAGCATCTTGAATTTTGGAATGTCCAGAAAGGTGTTTAGAGTAGACAGGTCCAGTATCAGATGCCATGATTTGTCTTTTCTGGGTACCAGGAAAAGTCTGGAATAGAAACCTTGTCCCTTTTCCTCTTCTGGTACTAGTTGAATAGCCCCCATGTTTAGGAGGGAAAGTACTTGTTTCTGAGCCACTGCTCACAGATTTGGGGGCAGGTCTGGCCACCCGTTTGGTGTTGGCAATGTGTGCAAATGAAATCTGTATCCCTGGGACACTATATTTAAAACCCATTTGTCTTGGGTTATGAGTTGCCAGTTTTTTTTTACATGAAGAGCTATTTTTTCCCCCCAATGGGGCGGCTGAGAGTAATTTTAAAGGAAAGTCACTGAGACTGTTTACCATAGGGTGGTGTCTTGTTATTTCCAGATTTGGAAGTGGAAGCACCCCACTGCTTAGTTCTGAGAGTCCCTTAGGACTGAAACCTGGTGCTTTTGGTGTGTCTGGGTTTGGCTTGAGTGGATCTGGAAGGAGCTGGATAGGACCAGTTCTTAGTAGGCCAGTGCCTACTAAATCTTGGAGGTTGCACTTGTAATAAATCTTTCATAGTTTGCATAGATTTAGCTTCATCTTCCATCGGTTTTAGAACTTCTTCAGTCTTATTGCCAAACAGACAGTCCTGATGCAAAGGAGCATCCAACAATTTTGCTTTAACATGATCAGGCAGAAATTGCTCCTTAAGCCAAGCATGCCTTCTAAGGACAGACCTAGTAACAGCAGCCCTGCAAGAGGCCTCTAAAGAATCAAAACCACATTGCAAAGTAAGTTTTCCAACTTGTTCAGCTGAATGCAATAAATCCTGTAAATCTTTATTTTCCACACAGTCAGAAATCAACGTCATTTTTTGTTTAAGCAGTCCCATGATATGCTGTTGATATTTTAGAAAATGAAATTGACAGTTTAAAGTCCTGACTGCTAGGGTTGCGGAAGTATAAACCTTTTTACCCCATCTGTCCAGCACCCTGGAGTCTCTATCAGAAGGGGTAGGATTTTTAGCAGTAGAAGCCTTAATGCCCTTGGGCCTCTGCGAAATGGTTTCTGGGTCCGCAACAGGATTTTTGAAAAGGAACTTGTGGGACTCAGGAACTCTGTAGTATCTGTCAGGTTTACTAGGAGCCGGAGGACAGGGAATCAGGGGCCATACTGCATTCCGAAAACACATCAACAATGTCTAGTACAGGAGGTATAGCCAAAGGCCTATGCTGAGGTAGAAAGAAAGCCCTAAGCCTCTTTTTGGATTCAGAAAATGTCTGACTTTCCCAGTGGAAATGCTCCCTTAAATGTATGTAAAGTTTCACCAAAAGAAAAATCCTCAGGGGGAGAAGCAGAGGTTATGGAATCCTCTGCATCAGAATCCTCATAAGTAGGTATGGAAAATCCAGGTCATTAGAAGAGTCAGAAGAAACAGAGTCCTGTTCAGAAAATTCACAGTCAAGCTCAGGCCTAGGCCTCTTAGAAGGGGGGGTTGATTATCTCTGATTAGAGTAATTAAATCTTCAGCCATTTTGATCATTTGTTTTTTTAGGCATAGGGGCCTGAACATGTGGTCTGGGAGTCGGTTTTTTAGACACAGATCGAGATTTTAGGCCTTAGTATAGAAGGTGGAGTCTGTTTAATATGCAAGTCTGTAGGCCTGAATACACCCTCAGAAGCCGGTGCCTGCACAGCGGCTCCGGACCCATCCAAGGTAGAGACATCCGCGGGTTCCATAGGTGAAGAATCTCGCGGCATACTGGACTCCAAATGGGTCTCCATAGAGGCCTGCGAATCAGAAGAAGCGGGTATCAGGGGCTGCAAAAGCGCCTCACTGAGTACTGGCAAACTGGCGACTAGCTTAGAAGAGAAATCGGCAGTTTTGGACCTCAACGGTCTGTCTCTGTCTTTTTCTTTGTGTTTTTTCGGTATTCCGGTAGTCGGATGGCTAACCAACGTCATTTCTGGATAATTAAACAAAGAGCCAAAATATTTAGAGGCAAAAATGTACAGATGACGGATAGTGCGCCGATTAAATAAAGCACAAAACCAACAGCAAGGTACGTCATGGTCAGAGCCTAGGCAAGGAATACAGTACAAATGAAAATCTTTGAGGTATTTGCTTCCCACAAGTAATGCAATTAACTTTTACTGACATCGGTAAGGAGCAAGAAAAAGTTTCCCCAACGGTGTACTTAGCTTTAAGTTGAAGACTTCTGCTCTGAAACTCAAAAACGAAAATTTCAGGAGTTGGCCGACCGGCACTTGCGAACAGCTTCAGACTGAGGTAATGACGTCGGCTGCATGTTTTATACCCCTGACGATATGACATCATGGAAGAAAGGACAGCAACTGACGCAAGACCCAAGACTTTGTTAATCAGGCTGACTGAGGGCAACCTGCCAGCAGATTATGCAAATGTAATGACTGCAACAGTGAACCACAAAGAATATCAAGTTTACTGCACAGCTGAGGAGCAGGATGTAAACAGTTATGAACAGGGGACTTAGGAAGTAGCAAGAGCCAAAAGAGGGTACATAAGATGTACCTAGTTGAGTAGGACAATAGCTGTAATATACATCAGTAGTAGCAAGAGACAAAAGAGGGTACATAAGATGTACCTAGTTGAGTAGGACAATAGCTGTAATATACATCAGTAGTGTACTGAAGGAAGTAGCTTGAGCCCGTGCTCTTCAGCATGTTTGTCTCAGACATCTGGGGGAACTGATCAGCAGTTATGTGCTTACCATGACTTGGCATCTGTGTTATCCTGTTTCATTATTCTTCATGAATGGGTCTTGGATCCAATGTCTGATACAATCCGGCACGTCAAAGATAGATTCAAGGGTTGAGCTATTCCTTCTCCCATAATCCCCTTTGCACACTACCCCACAGATCCAGTTTGCTGTGGAAAGCCTTGAGAATATACACTTATATTACATATATACCAAGTTTACACTAAGAGAAAGAAGCCCGGGCCTCTATCCTCTTCAGATCCTCCGCAAAACACGGCTGGGGGGAAGGCGGGCAGGAAGCGAGGAATAATGAAATGGGATAACACAGATACCATGTTATGGCACGTACATAACTGCTGATCTGATGTTATCCATTGCATTATTCCTCACGATTGGGTCAGAAACCTATCCTGGGAGCCCTATGGAAGGATGTGCCTGAGCACCATGGAACCAAAAATGCTCCGTTTCTGGAGACCACATCCAGTTTGTAATGAGAAACGAATGTGTAAGGGGTTGACCAAGTGGCCACAGCACTAATGTCATCTATGGATATCCTTGCAGAGAAGGCTGAAGAGGTAGCAACTGACTTGATAGAGTGAGAGCCCTAGGCAGATGAGGTAACGAAGCCCCTGAGAGAATAGACGGCAGAAATACAGTTCAATATCCATTTGGAAATTGTTACCTTAGACACTGCTTGGCCATGTCTGCTCAAGGAGAAGGCTACAAACAATTGGTCAGACTTCCTGAAAGGTTTAGTCCTGTGCAAGTAAAACCTAAACTGTCTATGTACATCCAAAGTATGAAGGTATTTGCTTTTGTTGGAATGATTCGGAAAAAAGACAGGTCACTGAATAGACTGGTTGATATTAAGTTTCAGTGGCTACCTTGGGCATAAAGGAAGGTTAGTTCTCAAGGCCACCCTATCTTTGTGAAAAATTATGTATGGTGGCTTGGACAACAAGGCCTGTAATTCTGAGACCCTCTTAGCCAAAGTTATGGCCACAATAAAGGCCGTCTTCCAGTACAAGAACTTAATCACAGGAATGAGCCAGCTTGAACAGAGTGAGAGACTGCAACATCATAGTCAAATCCCAAGGGAGAGAAGGATCTTTGACGGGGCATGAGGAGAAAAACACCTTTCATGAAGGCCTTGCATAGTCTTGAGGAAACAGTAGGCTCCCTACTAACATGGAAATTGGAAATGGCAGCCAACTGCAGCTTTATGGCAGAGAAACTGGCACAATCTTGATAACCAGATGATAAAAGCAGAAGAATATCCAAAACTGGAGCAGAGAAGGGGTCAAGATTTCTTTGAGCAGCCCAAAATGAAAACCGTTTCCACTTACTGTTGTAGAGTTCGAGTTGACTGTTTGACAGGTAAGAATAATTTTCTTAATAGGGGAAGCTATCCTGGACTCTCTTAGAATCACAGGAAGTGGAGAAACCATCCTGTTAGACTAAGTGATCAGAGGTTCGGTGTTTTCAGCTCCAAGGGATGAGAGTTGAGATCCGGAGTGGGATGTAGTATCCATGGAGGATACTTCAGATTAGACCGTAGGAAGGGAAACCACACCTGATGAGGCAAAAGTGAGGCAATGAGGATCATGGGACACTTCAGTCTGTGGGCTTTCTGTAGTACCTAGGGGGCTAATTTGGTGGATAGACAGAGACCTGGGGGTCAATCATGGACTAGAGCATCCCTTGGGGGGCCACAGGGAATCAGGGCAAAATACCTGCTGCATTTGCTGTTCATTGGGGATGCAAATAAGTCGCAGTAAGGCTGGCCCCATAGGCCAAATATCTGTAGTGCCATTGGTGGGTTGAGGGACCACTTGTGCTGGCTCAAGATGGACCTGCTGAGTCTTCTGCCAACACACTGGACTCCCCGGGTATGTGTGTTGCAAGAAGAAAGGGACTGGAAGAAATTGCCCACTCTCACACACTCCTGGCCTCGCTGCACAGCAGATAATAATGCGTTTCCCCCCTGCTTGTTGATGTACCAGACCACTGACATGTCTGTATGAATTGCAATTGTCCCCAGAGGGAGGTAAATCTTGAAAGGCTTGCAACATTAGGATGACTGCTCTCTCATCTCTAGGATGTTTATATGCAAATTGGTCTCTGTAGGGGACCATGTGCCTTGAACAGTTCTGCCCTGAACATGACCCCCCACCCCCCCCACCCTAGCTAGGAGGCATCCATGCTCATTGTGGCCATGGTAAGAGAAAAAGGTCTGGCTCAAAAGACATCCTCAAAGAAGCCACCATTGAAGATGTCTATTATCCTATGTCTATGCCGATATGACTGAGAATGGACCACTGGACTGCTAGCATCCACTGGAGTACTTGCATGCAATATCTTGTCAGTGGTATAAGGAGGATAGCTGCTGACATGGACCCCAGAACCTTGAGAACGAGATACTACTGCAGCAAGAGGACCTCTAGAACTGCCTTGAACTGCTGCTTGAGCAAACCCACTCCCTGAGGGGGCAAAGCTGCAATTTCTGTCACTGTGTTGAGCTGGGTTCCTATAAACTCCAGACTTTGCATTGGAGTCAGTTTTGACTTAGCCACATTGACCATAATGCCTAACTTGTTGAAAATCTCCACAATGTCACTAATGTCAGTAGATACCTTGTGGGAGCTGTGAGGATCCAACCATCCAGGTACAGAAAGAACTGGAATCCCTGCAGTCTCAAGTGAGCTGCGACCACTGCTAACCATTTGGTAAACACCTGGGGGGGGGTGAGTCCAAAGGGCAGGGCTTTGACTGGAAATGACTGGCCCCCAGCCAGAAGCACAGATGTTTCCTGGAGCGCCTGTCTATCCTGACGTGATAGTAGGCATCCTGGAAGTCTATGGAGCACATCCACTTGTCCTTGCACAAAACCGGCAGCATGGACTGAACAGTGACTATCTGGAACTTTGACTTTTTGACAAACAGATTCAACTTACAGAGGTCCAAAATCAGATGCAGGTCCCGGTCTTTTTTGGCACCAAAAAGAAACGAGAATAAGTTCCGGACCCTCTTTGTCCTGCTGGGACCTCCTGGATGGCTCTTTTTTCCTAGAAGTTTTAGTTCTGTGGGCCAGTTCTCTCTGGATGGTATGTTGGGGAGAACTCTCTTGGGACTTGGAGGTGGTTGGGAAAAGGGAATGTAATAACCCCTTGATATGATACTGAGCACCTACCAATCGATTGTTATGGCCATCTAGGCATATGGGTGCAAAGAGAACCTCAGGGGCATTGAAAGGGCTTTTCAGAGAGTCTCTGAAGCCTTGATTCTGCAGACCCCCTCTGCCCCTATGGTGTCATCTGCCACTGAACCCTATTCCCCTGCCTATGGAAAAGGGATCCTCAGGAGCTTCCTGGAAGGAACTCTAAGACTTTCGGAACCAATGCTTCTTACTTCCCCAATGGTGCATGGAAAAAGGACCTCTGTGGGTAGAGAATTTCTGTAAAGCTGCACAACTGCACCCAAGCATGATGCCTCAAGGCAATGCCTACACTGGCTGCTGGAGAGGTACCCTCAGCAACAGAGGGTAACCTCATTGAGGAGTTGGCAAAAAAAGATAACAGTGGTAAGCTGGGGAACAGAACTTTTTGAGGTCCTCTGCAGACATCAACTCTGAAAGAGAGTTGGTTAGTTCAGTAACCAGGTCTCTTTAGAGGAGGATAAAGTGTGCCAGACAGTGAAGAGAGTTAAGAGCTCTCAAGCCAAATGTGGCTGAGGCGTAGATGCTTCCCATGTCTATTGCCACAGACTCCCTGTTTGGGGGATGGATAATGGAGCTCTGTTCAGCCAGCTCTTTTTTGGTGGCTAAGGCAACCACAATGGCATTGATTGGAATGCCTTTGCTCCAATGCATCCTAGCAGAAGGGTGTCTCAAGAACTTGTCAGCCACCTTGGAGACCGGTTCCATGGTGTCCGGTTCCTTCCATGCCCTGCAAAATAAGTTTGATGAGCTCATCCACAGGGTAGGAGGCACCCAGGAAGTAGACATACCCATCCCTAAAGCTTTCAGGAACACATATTCTTCTGAAGATGGAGGTTGGGAAGACCATCCACCTTTGTGTTTCAACAGCTAAAGAATGTCTCCAAAGAAGATGTCATCAGGTGAAGAACTGGGTGACCCATTCCCCTCATCAAAATCTGTGTCCTCTGTGAGGGGACTCCATGGGCAAGCTTCAAGTGCCTCCTCTTGCACTTTCTCTTCTGTGACATCTCCTCTGTGTCGAGCTCAGTGGAGGACTCAGAAGATAAGGAAACCCCCCCTGGGGATTAGATGCCGCCTGAAGGCTAACGTGGGAAGACTGACCCTGGACAGGATGGACGGGCTGGATGGGCTAAGGGCTCAGAATAGAAATAGGCTGGGGTGGACCCGGTAGGGGGGGGGAAGACGCTGTTCCAGACCTGGAGAAAATCTGCTTTACCACACAAAAGGCCGATGGATGGGAGCTGAAGCTACCTGGGAAGAAGGAGTGGAACCAACCCTGGGTCCCAGCCCTCCAGACAGTACTAGGTCTGAGCTGTCGAGAGCTGAGGCTCCCAAGGGAAGGGACCAATCCAAAAAGCTCAGACCCAATCCCCTCTCCCCAGAGACCCAGCACTGACCTCTCTGAGCAGTGACCCCCCCCCCTCTGATCTGAAGGCAACAGAATCGAGCTGGTCAGGGACCCTGACAGAGTCAGAAAACCATGCATTCGACCCATCGACACCTCCGCTGGGTGAACCAGGTCCTGGAATTCAGAAACAAGGAGAGTTAGAAGAGGAGATGGCAACTTTGGGGCCTAGGATCTCGCCAAGCCTGAGCAGGCTGTTGATGCCAAGAGACCCATTTCTATCTGGGCCCCGAGGAAGCTCCTCATCATTCTGTTCATATCCATGGGCAAAAGGCTGCTGGATGATCTGGAGGAAGCCGAAGATCGGTTCCAAGGCCTAGGATCCGAAAGCTTTGGATCCATGGTGGATCGTGAAGGACAGCCCTCAAAATTTAATATCGGATCCGATGAACCCGTCTGATCTGGTACCTACTGGACCGCCTTCTTCGGATCTGAAGGACCAGATGAATACAATGGGGACCTAACTCTAGTAGGATCTGAAAGCCTCTGATCTGATGAAACCTAGGAACCTATCAACAGATTTGGAGATACCAAATCCAACATGGCCAAAGGCAGTTTCAGAACCAGAAATCTCTGATCCAAAAGGCATTTCTCAAAGAAAGAAGGAGAAGCACCTAGAGAAGCAGAGGGGGCTTTCTTTTTTGAATCCTTCAGGCCTGAAGTAGCCAGAGACCTAGAGACAAAAGGACCCCCTTGAGCCATGCCTGTCAACAGCAACTTATGGTGGTCCGCCAGTAGTCAAGGGTTGAATGCTGCACAGAGCAGAGCAATCAGCCTCGAGGTGGTCAGCGCACAGGCACACTTCTTGTGGGCATCAGAATTAGGCAACTTACGCCACAAGAAGAGGACCTTTCAATCCCAGTAGGTTTGTATTTCTCAGACATACCGGAAAGACAGAAGACACAGACACACACAAACACCCAAAATACAAGTAAACAGGACTAAAAAACTCCTGTCAAAGACTAGCCATTTACCAGCAGAAAGAACTAGAATAACTAATTTTAAGAACTCAAACTAATCCTGTTAGTTATAAAGGAAAAAAAGGCACCAAAAGGTGACTAAAGAAAATAGGGGGGGGGGGTGCAATACAAAAAAGGCCCAATGGCAGAAACCAGCTAGAAAAAAGTAGGGGAGGATAAAGGTGAAGACTATCTATAGCCTGGCAAAGAAAGTCACCTGATAAAACCTCCAAAAATAATTAAAGCAGCTGCGAACCAAGAATCACGTCCATGTGTAAACATGGCAAACGAGATCTGATGGTTAGAATGCAGAAGGGGATTATGGGAGAGGGAGGAGCTCAAACCTTGAAACTACATCTTATGTAGTGCCGGATCAGATCAGATGTCATATCCAGAACACAGTCGTGAGGAATAATGAAATGGATAACATCAAATCACAATCTTTTCACCAATAACTCCAAGAAAGTACTACAATGGAAGAAGGGGGTTGAATCTAAAGAAAGATCTGGAAAGGCTAGTGCAGTGTCCTATATGAGTCAAGGAGGGGTTCGAAATATTTATTTGGAAATCCAGACTTACATAGATGGGTCTTCTTCCTCAAAGACTCCTGACCTACTGGAAAAGGTTAAATAAGATGTCTAAATAAAAGACAAAGGGTTGGGAGGGTGGCGTAATGGTTAAGGTGTTTGCCTTGCACACACAAGGTTCAGGGTTTGAGTCTCACAAGGGATAGGTTCATACTAGGCTATCTGCCCTAGGGAATTTATAAGCCTAGCCAGAGTGTGTTTGGCTTTCGCCACCCATTTTAAATGAATTTTGCTATGCCCTTTTTCGAGGTTAGTATACTGTGCCTCTGTCTAACAGTGACACAGAAGTGATACCCAGGGTAAACCTACGATCTCCCATCCACTCATCAAAATTCCTCTTGAAGAGAGTCAATGAGGGACTCTGCCTAACCTGGACTGGGATTTTATTCCAGAGTGAAGGGAGCCTCTGGGTTATGAATCTGTCCCCTCCAGCATGTCCTATTTATTTCAGTGCTGAGGCTCAAGTCTCTCGAGCGCGTAGCTCGATGGGATTTGGATTTTCTGAGGTGCAGCATGTCCATTAATTCCGGGTTGGACATGGCTTTATACATAAGGCACAGATCGCCTCTGAGCAGGCGGTATGCCACTGATTAGAGCTGGAGTTTCTTTAACTGGGCAGCATATGGCATCTGTTTGAGCCCTTTGATCGTCTTGGTGAGGTACTTTTGGGGTCTTTTCCAGTTGCTGCAGGTGTCTGGTAAGGTACATTCCAAAAGGGGCATTGTACTCAGTTATAGGCCTGATGAGGGATGAGTAAAGAGGCACGATGACCTCCCCTGATCTAGATGTGAATCCCTTCATGATTAGGTGGGCTATATAAAATGTTTTTCTAACCACTTTGGCCACATGGTTTTCAAATGAGAGATTGCCATCAACTTGGGTCCCCAGGTCCCTAATTACTTCTTCTGTACTTAATGGATTACCACCTATGTGGTAATTTGTGGGCACTTTGTTTTTGCCAAAGGGGATGACTATACACTTTTTGGCGTTTAGCTTGAGGCCATGGCTCTGGCACCAGTTGTCTGTTTCTATGAGGCCCTTTTGTAGGATGCTTGTGTTGGCTGGAGAGTCGATTATGGTGCCTAGTTTGCAGTCATCTGCAAACTTAGTCAGCCACAGTCCTTCCGTGTTGGCCTGTACCTCCGAGAAATACATACCGAAGAAGAGAGGTCCCAGGACTGAGCCTGGTTTGGAGTCTGACATGGCTCCAGCAATTCTAACCATGTGGGTTCTGTCCTTGAGCCAGTTTGCAACCCATCTAGTGACATAGGGGTTTATATTTAAGCTGGTGAGCTTATCTATAATGCCCGAGTGGGGTACTGTATTGAAGGCTTTTGCGAGGTCCAGGTAGGCTGTGTGGACCACCTTCCCCTCATCAATGGCCTTGGTGACTGTTTCAAAGAAATCGACCCGGTTTAAGAGGCAGGATCTGCCCTTAAAGCCGAACTGGGTAGGATCCAGTGTCTGTAGGTCCCCAATATCTTTATTTATGAGATCCATGATGATCCTTTCCATAGCTTTGCAGACCAAGCTAGTCAGGCTTATGGGGCGATAGTTTCCAGGATCCATTGAGGCACCACCTTTGTGGAGAGGGACCACTGTTGCTGTACACCACTCTTTGGGTACATATCCTGTAGTAAGGCTGAGATTGAACAGTAGTTTTATGTTTGGGTTTAGCTCTTCTTGGAGTTCATGTAGGACGCAGCCCGGGACACCGTCTGGTCCCATTGATGCTGTGTTTTTTTGCTTTGGAGAGGGCGGCTCTTACCTGAGCATCTGAGATGTCAGGGGGGCAGCACTCTGCTGGGATAGATATTTGCCCTTTTGGTGGGGGGGGGGGGAGTTTGTGCTGAACTTGTCAGCTAGGATATTGGCAATGTCTATGGGTTCGGTGTATTTTTTGTCATTTTGGACTAATTCTGAGCATATCTGAGAATTCCCACCCAGGTTCCTAACATAACTAAAGAAAGCCTTGTGATTATCCTTAGTGTCCTGTGCAATTTTTTCTCTCAAAGCTGGCCTTAGACGATTTTATGAGTGCCTGTAATTTTTTGCTAATACTGATCAGAGATGCCTTCTCTTTTTGGGATTTTGCTCTATCATGTAGTAGCTTCCTCCTTCTGTTGTATAGTTTGTTTATGGCTAGGGTCCACCAAACAGGACGCCTACCTTTGGAGGATTGGGTCTTGGTTTTATTTGGGATTGCATGATCCATGCATTCCTGAAGGTGTTCATAGAATGCATTTATAAAGGATTCTGCAGTCTGGGCCATATTTTTCACAGGCCCGGGGGCTTTGAAGGATTCCACCTCAGTTTTGAGGAGTGCGAAATTTGCTTTAGAGAAGTTTTTCACTGTGGTTTTCTGGGCAGGGGGTGGGGTCGGGATGTGAATATCCAGTGAGATTAGTTTATGGTCTGATCTTACCAGTAAGGGATACACTTCTGGTCTGGAGCATAGAGCCCCCATGTTGGTGATGATCAGGTCCAGTATGTTTTCCCCTCTTGTGGGAGTGGTAACAAGTTGTTCCATAGCATTTAAGTTTATAAATTCTAGGAACCTTTGGGCTAGGGTGTTGGAGCTAGAGTAATGCTTCCAGTCTATGTTTGGGTAGTTGAAGTCGCCCAATATAATGGTGTTTGGAGAGACCTTCATATTTTCCAGTGTTCTCAGGAAGGCCGAGTGGGGTTCCTGAGTTTGGGAGGGTAGTCTGTAGCAGGCTATAAACTGGAAGGCAGTTTTACCCACTGATAGTTGCACATGGATAGTCTCTGATGCTTCGTGTTGCGCCACCAACCTGGAGGTGTGAGTATCTTTGAAGAATATTGATACTCCCCCCTCCTTTTGTGGTTCGGTCCAAGTTTTGGGGCCGAAAAGCATGGTATGAGGTATAACCTGGTAGTGCTGGGGTGCTCTCGGGAGCCTTGAACCAGGTTTCTGTTACTGCACAGATATTGATGTTCTCCATGCTAAGGAGAGTTTCGAGTGCGTGAATCTTGAGGTTTAGACTTCTGGCGTTGAGTAGCATTACTCTTAGTTTCTTATCCCTTGTGATACCTATGGAGGTGGGTTTGTCTTTTGAGCCTTGCCTAAAAAAGGCACTATGAGGGTGGCAAGAGCCTTTGCCAATATCCAAAAGCCCAGGGGTGACAAGTGCAAGCCGTCCCTAGCGAAGCATCGTGGCTTGTCGAGCATGTCATCCCAGGCTGACAGGCATTGGATCCCCTTTGAATGACACCAATACTTAAGCCAATTGTTGAAATTGATTATCTTGTCTTCATATTGTGGCATCATTCTTGGTGAGGGTAAGATGCTACTCAAGGTCAGGGTCATACCGGCCTGGGCTACATGCTCAGGGAGCTCCTCTATGTCTCTTTTCATGTAGTCCAGGGAGGTACGTCTCAGGTCATTCACACCAGCATGGACAATGACTGAGTCATATTTGTACTTGCCTTGGAGTGACCCGAGTGCTTGTGTTATGTGGCTGATCCTAGCGCCAGACAGGCAGCTAACCATGATGACCTCCTTGTTCAGCCTGGTCAGCGGGACGTCAGTATGCCTTATGATAGAGTCACCTATTACAAGTGTATCAGGTGTGTTTAGCCTTAAGGGCTGTGACTGTTTGGCACACTGGCTTTGTGAGCTGTGTGTTGCACGTGCTTTGTTTTGGGGTAGAGGTTGCTTGGGTGTCTGCTTTGGAGGTCTCTGCTGCTTAGGCAGATTTTTATTTAGAGCCTCCGAATATGTTTTTGTGTGTTTATGTGTTTGGTTTGCTGTCGTGGTAGGTCTATGTGAGACTGGAATTGCAGTGAGTGTGGTTTCCTTCTCCTCCTGACTGGTTACGCCAGTACTGAGTTGAGAGAGCTTAGCCACCAGTTTGGCTATATGGTTGCATCTCTCACATGTGTTGGAATTTGTTGGGAGGAGGGTTGTCTGTGTACATGAGGCAGTTGTAACATTGCCTCAAGATTCCCAGATTCACCAGCTGGACCGGAGAGGAGATTGACAACTGACCTTTGGACATGGTAGAATAGCATTGGGAATGCCTTTATAATTGAAAAAAAGGGCCAATGGGGAACAAGATACTTGAGTGAGTTTGTGAGGGTGTAGTGCTATTAATTTTTTAGTGCTGACTTGTATAATTGCTTTAGTGAGCAAGTGCCAGGCTTTAGAGTAGGAATAGGGTTGTTTATTATGAGAACTAGATCAGTTCTAAGGGAAAAATGAAGAGCAGACTTTGTGGCTAGGCTTAAAATGGCTCACAAGGGCAGTTAGCCTAGTACTAATCTATGAACCTAGGGGTTGGGAGGGTGGCCAAATGGTTAAGGTGTTTGCCTTACAAACACAAGGTGCAGGGTTTGAGGCTCACAAGGGATAATTGGCTAGGCTTAAAATGGCTTACAAGGGCAGTTAGCTTAGTACTAATCTATGAACCTATGAGAATACCCAAAAATCCACAATGTGCTATTTCAGGGGCTATGCTCTTTGTGAATACTCAGAGCTGTGGATAACCCAAAGGGTAATACAGAGAAAGCATAGTTGTGTAAAATCTTACCATAACAGTAGATGTCTTTACCTTCACTGCTGCAGTATTCCTTACTCAAGGGATTCCCCACCAAGGGTAGCCAGACATCCGGCTAGTATACCAAAGCCTTAGGATTACTAGTATGTCGTACATCACATGTATGCTCCCTGCTCATGGTGTAGGGCATAAAGGTGATGTATATATGTACTTACCTTAAATCTGAAAAGCCGCAGGAGGAACAGTCCAAGCAGCAAAGGAAGAGCACGTGCATCCAAAGGGAGAAAAGAAAACAGGAGTACTGAAAATGGGGGAGGAGGGAGGGAAGCAGTAAACAGTGCAACAATGAGGGAAAGAACATTTACTATTACGGTAAGATTTTACACAACTGCACTATGTCCTTCCATATCACTGTTGCAGTAATCCTTACTCTAGGGAGAGTACAAAAGCTCAAGAAGAAAATTAGGAGGAAGGCCCAGCATATCCCTTAAGAAAACCATGCAGGATAGTCCTGGCAAATCTGGCTTCAGCCCTAGAAACCACATGCAGCTTGTAATGTTCAGTAAAAGTATGCACAGAAATCCAAGTAGCTGCTTTAAGGATGAAATTGGTATACAATCCCTTGAAAAAGGCATCAGAAGAAGCCAGCCACAGGTCTGATAGATTAAGCCTTACCAGAAGTAGAAAGGCTTTTCCCATGAAGAGTAGCAAAAGGAGTGGCCTTAGAGATCCAAGAAGAAAGAAGTTTGCTTAGGAGAAGCAAACCTAGAGACCTTGGATGAAAGGAAACAAAAAAAGTTGCTCAGATTTACAAATGGCTTTAGTTTTACATAAATATCGGAGTTTCTACTCAAATTGCAAAGAACCTTCGCTCTAGCAGATGGTGGAGAAGGGAAAGTGGGCAAATGAATAGACTAAGAGACAACTCATTAACCACTGCGCACTAATCTTTCCTGTATGCCCAAAGAGACACCCTGTCCCTATGAAAAACTAAAAAGGGAGGGACAGTCATAAGGGCCTGAAGCTCAGACATCAGTCTAACTGAAGTAAGGGCCAAAAGAAGAACAGTCTTCCAAGCACAATGCTGCAAAAGGAAGCTGAAGCTGCATGCTCAAAAGGAACCAGAGTCAATTTTTCAAGAACAAAATAAGCTTTCTGGGATGCCTAATATGAGGGATGCATTTAAAAAAACTGTTTGACCTCAAATCTAGTAGTAGTAAAGGCAGACAAACAGAAACAGCTGAAAGGTGGACATTGACTGAAGAGTTTGCCAACCCATCTTGGAGCAATTCACACAAATAAGACAGAACCAAAGGAATTTCCAGAAAGTGTATCCAGGTTATGAGCAAGACACCAAACAGAATATCTCTTCCATTTAGGTGAATAAGATTTTCTGATTGTGGGTTTCCTGGTCTCCTGCAGAACCCAAAGCACATCCTCCATTAAAAAAGGTGCCCAATACGGATCAAAACCCTACCACCCATAGTGTCAGGTGAACAGTGGACAAAGTGAAGATGGATGACAGACTTCTTGTCTTGTATGAGTAGGTCCATCCTGTGAGGCAACTTGTGATGACTGCCCCTAACTAGGTGTAGACGAAAAGGGAACCAATACTGTCTCGGCCAAAAGGTAGTCAATAAGATTTTGGGAGTGTCCTGTTCTATCTTGAACAGGATCATGGGTATGAGAGGAAGGAGAGGGAAGGCATAAAAAAAATCCCCTTCCAAGAAAAAGAGGGGGCATCCACCTTCCAAGCCAGAGGACATGGGACTCTGGTGCAAAGGAGAGGATATTGTCTGTTCAGAGGGGAGGCAAAAAGATCTACCAGAGGAGTACTCCAATGGTGGGCAATGTCCAGAAACACATCTCTGTGAAGCATCCATTCATAAGTCTGTGTTATGGACCTGCTCAGAGAGGTTGCCACAAGGTTTTATTCTTGAGGAATATAAACAGCCTGAAGAGAGTCGCCTGATACTGGACAGCCAGATCCCAAACCTGAAGAGCTAGTCTGCACAAGAGGCAGGACAGTGTCCTCCCTTGCTTGTTGATGAACCACATTGCTTTGGAACTGTCTGTAAAGATTTTGAGAGGCCCTGGAAGGAAAAAGTATGGAAAGTCTGAAGAACAAGGAGAGCGCTCTTGTCTATGATGTTGATATGTTCCACCCACTGATGAAGGGTCCAAAGGGCTCAAAACTTTAGAAGGCTGAAAGAAGCCCCCCACCTATGACTTCGGCATCTGAAAAGAGTTCCTGAGAGGGGACTGGGGTCTGAAAGGAAGTCCTGGATTGAGACAGAGTTGATAAATCCACCACTGACGCTCTAGATTGAAGCATGGAAGAAGGGGAACTAGAAAATTCAAAGGCTGAGAAAGTTGAAGCCAAAGTGACTTTAGGAACCACTACAGCTTTCTCATATGAAGCCTGGCTAGAGGAAGCGTAGGAATGGTGGAAGCTGTGTTCCCCAGAGCCCTAAGAAACACCCTGCTTGTAACTGAGACCAGAGACGAAAGAGGAGAAAAAGACAGAGTCAAAGCCTTGGGAGACAGCAGGGATGCCAGCATAGGAATGGCCTGGAGCCTGCATCAGGGAAAACACATGATCCTGAGAAGGAGCTAGAAAAGATTTTTAGAAATTTACTGTAAACCCTAGGCTTTGCAAGAGGCAAAAAGCACAGAGGTACTGAAGCAGGGTGTCTGCAGAAGAAACCTGAATGAGAAGATCATCCAGGTAAGGAAAAATCTGCATCATCTCCATTCTGCAAAAGGCAATCACAGGAGCAAGGCATTTGGTGAAGACCATGGGGGCAGTAAGAGAGGACAAAACACAGAACTGAAAATGCAAACAGTACCTGAAATGGAGATGAATACGGAAGGCATCCTTAACATCCAGAGAGACTAGAAAAGCCTGATGTAGAAGGAGAGGAAAAGTACAGTTTTGTACCTACCATAAATGTAGATGTTCGAAGATCCACATTGCTGCAGTCCTTACTCTTGGGTAGTCCGCTGTCCTCGGTCGGCCCGAATATCAAAGTATAAGGCTGACGTCGGTCAAGGCGCATTTGACTGACATCAGGACGCCAGGGTACAAATGCGCATGACCGACGTCATATCCTCAGTCTTTTCTTGCCCCAGATGTCAGAAGACCCTAAAAAGAAAGGTCAAAAACCAAAAGACAGCAAACAACCAACCAACCACCCTGCACCAAAAATATGTACAATATATACAATACCCATCATATTAACAACCCAACCCACACAACCGCCTCTAACTACAGAGGGGAAGGAGGGAGGGTAAATTGACTGCAGCAATGTGGATCTTCGAACATCTACATTTATGGTAGGTACAAAACTGTACTATGTTCTTCATCTCACATTGCTGCAGTCCTTACTCTTGGGTAGAATCCCAAAGCAGAGGTAAGGGAGGATGGCAAAACTATAAAGAAGCAGGAGCTGCCAAAATGCCCTGCAAAATAGCAGTGGCAAAACCAGCCCTAGATTTAGAGTAAAGTGGAAGGTGATAATGCCTAGAGAAAGTATGCACTGAACTCCAAGTAGCTGCCTCCAAAATATCCTTAGTTGCCACCCCCCTTAAAAAAGCTGTCGAAGTGGCAGTAGCCCTAGTGGAATGAGGCCTAATCCCAGCTGGAATCTCCTTGCCATGATGGGAATAACAGAAAGCAATGCAAAACCCAATCCACTTAGAAATAGTTTGTTTTGACACAGGCTTGCCCTGACAACTCAAAGCAAAAGAAACAAATAACTGCTGAGACTGCCTGAACCCTTTAGTTCTGTCCAAATAATATCGCAACTGCCTGTGTACATCTAAAGTGTGCAAAATCTTTTCCCCTTTATTTTGGGGTTTGCATAAAAAGTAGGCAAATGAATAGTTTGGTTTAAAGCCACACTAGAAACCACTTTAGGCATAAAGGAAGGATTAGTACGTAAAGATACCCTATCCTTATGAAAATTAAGAAAGGCTCAACCGCCATAAGGGCCTGCAACTCAGAAACCCTTCTTGCAGAGGTAATGGCCAACAAAAAAGCAGTCTTCCATGATAAATATTTCAACTCGGTAGTAGCTGCAGGCTCAAAAGGTTGTAGAGTAAGTTTCTCCAACACAAAATTGACATCCCAAGCAGGAGTAGGAGCTCTACGTGGGGGTCTTATATTCTTTGCCCCTCTAAGAAATTGCTTGAACAAAGGATGAGAAAACAAAGGTGGGTCACAATCATAGTGAGCCGAAATTGCTGCAGCATGAACCTTAATAGAAGAGAAGGACAAACCTTTGTCCAGTAACTCAGTAAGATATTGAAGAGCCACACTCAAATTAGGCTCAGAAACATCAAAATCCTTTGCTGCACTCCAAAACAAAAATCTCTTCCATTTATCTGCGTACACTTTCCTTGTACTAGGCCTTCTTGCTTCCAAAATAACATTCAAAACTTGCTGTGGAAGCTGAGACCCACTATGGTTCAAAACAGAATATGCCAGGCTGTTAGGTGAGGAGAATGAAGCTTGACATTGAGCAAACGACTGTCCTCCTGAGACAACAGGTGTGGAATCGAAGGCAAAGGCCATGGAGGCTCCCGTACCAGGCTTCTCAGTAATGGGTACCAATACTGTCGAGGCCAATCTGGAGCTATCAAAATCATCCTTGGCTTGTCCTGTCTGGCCTTTAGTAGTACCTTTGGGAGGAGAGGCAGAGGTGGAAAGGCATACACATGAAGATTGCTCCAATTGAAAGAAAGAGCATCCACTTTCCAAGCTGTGGGATGAAACCTTTTCGTGCAAAACTTTGGCAGCTGGTGGTTTAGTGGAGAAGCGAACAGATCTATGTCTGGAGTTCCCCATGACACTGTCAATTTCTGAAATACATGAGGATCCAATTTCCACTCGTGGGGATCCATAATTCGTCTGCTTAACACATCTGCTAAGGAGTTCTGTGCTCCCGGCAGAAACCTTGCCTGAAGATTTAGCTGTAAACAGAGCAGTCTCCCACAAAATCATTGCTTGCCTGCATAGAGGATAAGAATGCGTTCCCCCTTGCTTGTTGATGTACCACATGACAGTTGTGTTGTCTGTTAGAATCAACACCTGCCCTGGAAGAAGTAAATCCTTGAAAGCTATTAATGCAAACTGGACTGCTAACATCTCCTTCAGGTTGATATGTAGATGTAGTAGTCTGGCAGGCCACTTGTCTTGTATCCACTTTCCATTCAGATGAGCTCCCCAAGCTTTGTCTGAGGCATCTGTCGTTAGAACCTGACTCGCCTCTGGCCGGGTCACAGAGAGTCCCTTGTTTAGGTGACATTCCTGAGCCCACCACAACAATTCCTTTTGAATGCAAGGTATTATTTGAATGACAGTGTCCAGATCCTAGCAGTGCTGTGTCCATATATTTTTGAGATACCATTGTAACTTCCTCATATGCAGTTTGGCATTGGGAAGCACCAGAATACAAGATGCCATGAACCCCAAGGCTTGAAGGACTGTCCTTGCAGTCAGCCTGGACTGATGAGACAATTGATGAAAGTAAAGGGAAAGATTCTTTTGTTTGTCCGGGTTCAACAAGGCCAGCTGGGATGCTGTATTCAGTCTTACACCCACAAAGCACATGTCCTGAGAGGGTACTAGACTGGACTTTATTTCGTTCACAGAATACCCCAGGCATCTTAGCACTGCTATCACATATTCCAACTGATGAAGAAGCTCGTCCCTTCCTTGAGCCAGAATCAGGCAATCGTCCAAATAAGGATAGATCTGTATTCCTTTTAGCCTGAGGAAAGCTATCACTGGAGCCAGAACTTTCGTGAACACTCTGGGCGCAGTAGATAAGCCAAAGGGCAATGCAGAGAACTGATAATGAGAATTCCCAGCTCGAAAACGCAGATACTTCCTGCAACTCAGTCTGATAGGAACATGAAGGTAAGCCTCCTTGAGATCCAAAGTTACCATCCAATGATCTTTGCCCAGCAGAGGTAAAAGCTGTTGTAACGACAACATTTTGAACTTGGGAATGTCCAGATAAGTGTTGAGGGTAGATAAATCCAAAATTGGTCTCCACGTGTTCCCTTTCTTTGGAACTAGGAACAGGCGAGAATAAAATCCTAGGCCCACTTCTGGCATAGGGACCGGCTGTATGGCCCCTATTTGAAGTAACAGAGAAATTTGCTTGTGAGCCTCTATTTTTTGCTGAGGAGGAACATCTGGCATGCCTTTGAAAGGAGGCAAGGTATGGAAATAAAACCTGTAACCGTGGTGTATGATATCCAATACCCATCTGTCTTGGGTAATTAAGCTCCAATTTTCCTTGAAAAGTGCCAACCTTCCTCCCAAAGGTGCTGACAGACGAGAAGGCTCTGGCAGCTGAAAAGGTAAGTCATTGGGTCTGCTTACGAAAGGACTGACCCCTGCCCTCACCCGAAGACTGTGCAGGTGAACTCCCTGTTCTAGGCCTAAAAGAGCCCTGAGCTCTGCCCCTACCACGCCTAGACCTACCCCTAGACTGGGAATCATAAGAAGGATACGCCCACCCCTTGGTAGGCCAATTTCTACTAAACTTGGAGGCTGAACCTGCAAAAAATCTTTAACAGTCTGCATAGACTTAGCCTTGTCTTCCATTTTCTTTAAGACTGCCTCAACAGGAGAACCAAACAACATATCAGATTGTAAAGGAGCATCTAAAATCCTTGTCTTAACATGGTCAGATAAATTCTGATCCCTCAGCCAGGCGTGCCTGCGAAGAACTGACCCAGTGGCAGCCACCCTAGACGAGGCCTGTACAGCATCAAAACCACATTGCAAAGAATGCTTACCCACCTGTTCAGAAACATGTACTAAATCTTGTAACTCTTTACACTCAATACCTTCCGCCAGAGCATCTACCTTAGACTTCAATTGTGAAAGGAGATAGTTTTGGTATTTCAACATGTGAAACTGGCAATTCAAAGCCCTCATAGCTAGGGTGGAAGAAGTATAAACTTTCTTTCCCCATCTATCCAAAGCCCTGGCCTCTTTATCTGGAGGAACCGGATTTTTGACAACAGAAGCCTTAACACCTTTAGGCCCCTGACTAACAGTTTCTGGGTCTGCCCTAGGACTCTTAAAAAGATACTTGTGAGCTTCAGGCACCCTATAATACCTATCCGGTTTAACAGGAGCAGGAGGCAAAGAATCAGGATTAAGAGAAGCCTCTGCAAAAACATCTTCCACCACATCCAGAACAGGAGGAATAGCCAAAGGCCTATGCTGGGGTAAAAACAAAAATTCCCTAAGCCTTTTCCTGGAGTCAGAGAAGTCCTGACCTTCCCACTTAAAATGCTCCCTCATGGAATGAAGAATCTCTGAAAAAGAAAAATCCTCAGGAGGAGAAGCAGAAGGAGTAGAATCATCCACATCAGAATCAGAATAAGGAGAATACTCCTGTAAGTCTTCAGCCGAAGACTCTGAAACATCCGAAGCCTGCTCAAAACTCCCTAGTTCAGGTTCCACCCTAGGTCTCTTATCAGGAGGGGGCAAAGAACCTCTAATCAAAGTAATCAAATCTTCTGCCATTTTAAGCATATGCTTCTTGGGCACAGTTCCTGAAGAACTAGGGGTGACCCCAACTGAAGCTAAACCTGGCCTGCCTCTGGGGGAAGCCTTGGAAACAGAAGGAGAGGGCCTAACCACCCTAGGAAGGGAGGGGAGTATAGTAACCTGAGAAGCCCCTTCAGCCTGACCTGCCCCCTGAGAGGCCACATCTTGCAATAACAAAGTCTCTCCCTGGGACTCCAAAGAAACCTCAGGCGGAACCACCGGCTCCACCGATACCTCTAAAGAACCGGCGTCCGGTACGGACGGTTCTTCTAGCCTAGGTTTAGCTGCTTTGTCCTTGCGCTTCTTCGAAGAAGCGGGCGCCGGAGCATCAGACGGCATTTTATAATTGCACTGCTTCCCGAAGACTAACCTGGCACAATCTAACCTTCTCTTTATGGTGCGCTTATTGAATCTAGCACAAGAGCGACACCCAACAACGTCGTGCTCAGGCCCTAAACAAGGAATACACAAAGTATGATAATCTCTATGCGGTATCTGTTTCCCACAAGAAATACAGTTATTCACTTTTTCTGACATCCGGTAAACCACTGAGGCAAGAAAAAACTAAAATATTCCCCAACGGGGTACTTAGCCAACTTTGACTCGGTCTGAAACTCCGAATTCGAAAAATTTCAGAACACCGAACGGCACTTGCAACGCTGCTTCTGCATCGGACCATGCGGCAAAAAAGACTGAGGATATGACGTCGGTCATGCGCATTTGTACCCTGGCGTCCTGATGTCAGTCAAATGTGCCTTGACCGACGTCAGCCTTATACTTTGATATTCGGGCCGACCGAGGACAGCGGACTACCCAAGAGTAAGGACTGCAGCAATGTGAGATGAAGAACATCAGGGTTTGAAGGGACAACATTCGAAAAGAAGGAACCTTTAGAAAAGTGTTGAGCTGAGAAAGATCCAGAATGGGTCTCTAGGTACCTTCTTTCCTGGGAACCAGAAACAGTCTGGAATAAAACTCCTTTCCCCTTAGAGAAACAGAGACTGCTTGGGTGGTACCCAGAGACAAAAGGTTCTGAAGTACATCAGGAAAAAAGGGCAGCTGTTCATGAGGAAGTTGAGGAATGCCCAAAAAAGGAGTAAAGACTTCCACACCATGAAATACCCCTGACAAATGGAGAGAACCCAAGAATCCTGACCGATACTTAACCCATTGTGGAGAGACAGGGAAAGACTGAGATAAAGGGACCTCGATTAAGGAGGAGGGAAGGTGGTAGTCTGACAGAACCTGGCTTGTTTGGAAAAGGAGGCTCCCGAGTAGGAGTCAGAGCAGTCTTTGCAGGAGCCTTTCTATCACCTTTACCCTTGGAAGGACGACAAGACTATCTATGTACAAAGGCAAGCTTAGAAGGATAGTTCCTCTGAAATTTGGGAACAGGAGAAACAAAAATATGTTTCAGTTCCCGTAAGGAATTGCCTTCCCTCTGCACAGACAAACTCAGCGGCTGCAGAACTAGAGACCTTTATTGTTAAGAGGAGGATCCATCAATTTAGCCTTAATATCATCAGGTAAAGGCTGGAGGTGAAGACGAGAATAACATCTTAAAAGAACCAAATGCAGCACCTCTAGAAGCATCATCTGCACCATAACTACATTTAAGAGAATGACGGTCCACTTGGAGTCCAGCAGATACAGAGCCAAAGACTTCCCACCAAAGTCAGGAAGGTCAGAAACAACCTGAAAAGCCTGAGAGAGAACAGCTAACACATACCTGGTCATATGCATCTGGTAGCCAATAGCCCGAAAGGTCAAGGTAGCAGCAGTGTGCACCTTTTTTGTCCAGCTTTTCCATGGCCCTACTGTCCTTGTCAGAAGGAAGTAATTTAGTAGAAGGCAACAGTTTGGAAAGTTTGCCTGAAGAAACAGAGGGGTCAGCAGAGCATTTCTAGAGAAACATACAATCATCAGGCACCTTATAAAACCTATCAGATTTTTTTCGGAGCTAGGGGCCGAGAATCAGAAGCCCGAAAATCTGCCTAAAAAGTGTCCAACGAGGCAGCAAGGACAGGAAGGAAAGCAGAAAGCTTAAGAAACTCCATCTGGAGTAGTTTATAATACCTCTTCTGGACATCAGAAACCTTGGTAAAATCCCATTTAAAAAATTCCATCTTCCAAAATATAGTATCCCCAAAGGAGAGCTCTTCAAATAGAGAATCTGGACTAATGGAGTCCTCCTCCTCAGAACCGTGCTCTAATGGAGAAGGAATCAGATAAATATGCTGAAGTCTCTTCTTCAGAGTCTAAATCCTCATCAGAACAGTCCTGCTCCCTAAGACTCGTAGGAGAAGAAGTGGAAGACCAAAGTGGGGGCAGGAACAGAAACTCCCTGGATGGGGCTTCAAGGCCATAAGTGCATAACCTGTGTGAAAACTTGACATTCACACCGAGGGTCCTTAGCAGCAGGGGAAATATGTTTTTTTTTTTTTTTTTTTTCAAAGGGACATCAGCCCTAAAGATCTTGAGGTTTATGGACCCCTACCAGCACAATCAGTGTAAGTGGGAATTTCCTCTATAACGAGAATCTGCGGAACACCCCTCGGTCCCTAGGATATGATCAGCTGTGGTTCTTCCTCAACATCTGTAACCGATGTCTGCACAACCTCGGAGGACATGTGAGAAACTGGACCCATGCTGGCCTTTAAAGTGGTCGAGGCAGAGGAATCAAATAAAATGAATGGACGATCCTCCGAGCTTTCACCAGCCTCGAGAGAATTCCAGGAGAGGCAATACAACAGCCGAATCAGACCTAACATTTTTGGTCGTCTTCTTGGCAGATTGCTGACCCTTAGGACGTTGGTTCTCAAGGTAGATAAGACAAAGAGAAGAGTCAACTAAGAAGAGTCTTGGGGACTAACGATTATGTACCAAATACTCCTCATGACAGTTTTTACTGGGAATCTGTCTCCCACACTGACATTTTCCCCTTTCTGGATAACATGCAACTTCACAATAAAAGTCAAGAAATCAGAGATAAGAAAATCCTCCACTAGGCACTAATCTGAAACAGCTTGATAACCAGCAGACAAAGGCACATACAGACCAACAATCAAAAATGGCATTCAGACTGGAGGCAAAGTAGTTCTGAGGTAAGTATGTCTATAGATCACCTTTATGCCCTATGTCATGAGTGAGGAGCATACGTGTGACATACGATCTACTAGTAATCTTAAGGCTTGGGTACACTGGCCAGATGTTGGGCTATTCTTGGCAGGGAATCCTCTGAGTAAGGAATACTGCAACAGTGATAAGTAAGGGTATCTGATAGTATGACCCAAGCACAGAACTTAAGAGAAGGGGAGAATATCCAGAAAGTACAGTTGTGTACACTTACCACAAATGTAGATGTTAGAGTGTATTCACTGTTGCAGTCATTAAATTTGAGTTATCTGCTTGTAGTAGCCCTCAGTCGGCCTGATTAACAAAGTCTTGGGTCCTACGTCGGTTGCCGTCTCTTCTTCCATGACATCAGGTCATCAGGGGTATAAACCATGCAGCAGACGTCATTACATCAGTTTTTCATGCCCCAGATGTCAGGTGCCCCCCAATGGGAAGCAATTAAATCTATAAATATACAAGGTTATACCTCAAACAAAAAAAAATACACTAAAAAGCTTTTAAGCATTGAAAAAGAGAGAAGAGGTATAGCCAAACGAAGTCAGGGGGCTGGAGGAAGGGTAACCAGGATTGCAACAGTGAATACACTCGGACATCTACATTTATGGTAAGTGTACACAACTGTACTATGTTCTTCATGTTTCACTGTTGCAGTCATTACATTTGGGTAGATTCCCAAAGCTAAGGATAGGAGGAGGAATTTAGATAGCATTAGGGACCAACTATAAGGCCCTGCAAAACTGCAGTGGCAAAGCCAGCTCTAGATTTAGAGAAAACTGGCAAATGGTAATGTTTGGTGAAAGTATGTACAGAACTCCAGGTAGCAGCTTCTAGGATGTCCCTGGTAGGTACACCTCTGAGAAAGGCTGTAGAGGTAGATGCAGCCCTGGTTGAGTGGGATCTGAAAACCTGTGGGATACTTTTTCCATGGTGCTTGTAGCAGAAGTGAATGCAATGGCCTATCCATTTGGAGATGGTTTGCTTGGAAATAGCCTTCCCCTCTGTCCCTGCAGCAAATGCAACCAGCAGTTGTTCAGATGTCCTTTGAGGTTTAGACCTGTCCAAGTAGAATCTAAGTTGTCTGCGCACATCTAAGGACTGCAGTATCCGTTCCCCTTTGTTCTGTGGATTAGAAAAGAAGGTAGGCAAATTAATGGACTGATTAAAGGCCACACTGGATAACACCTTTGGCATGAAAGAGGGATTGGTCATGAGGAACACCCTGTCTGCATGAAAGATGATGAAAGGCTCCACTGCCATAAGGGCCTGTGATTCAGATACCCTTCTTGCTGAAGTGATGGCTGAAAGGGAAGCTGTTTTCCAAGAAAGGAATTTTAAATCTCCAGTAGCAGCTGGTTCGAAAGGAAGAAGGGCGAGTTTCTCCAATACAAAGTTAAGGTCCCAGGCTGGAGTTGGAGCTCTCCTGGGTGGTCTTAAATTTTTGGCCCCTCTGAGGAACTGCTTGAGCAGTGGGAGAGAGAAAATGAGAGGTTCTGTGTTATAATGAGCTGAAATAGCTGAGGTGTGAATTTTTATTGAGGAAAAAAAGACAGGCCCTTGTGAAGCATCTCAGTTAAGTATTGCAAAATCTAAGGTAAATTGGGCACTGCTGTGCTCATCCCTTGAGACTGGTTCCAGGCTCAGATTTTCTAGTACTAGGCCTCCTTGCCTCTAAAATGACATCCATCACGGATTTACTGAGGGATGGTAAAGGAGAGCTTAGGTAATTTGCCTGGCTGCTAGGTTCAGTGTTTGAAGCCGAGGGTGTAGAATCTGGTTCTCCTGCTGAGACAGCAGGGTAGGAGTCTGAGGCAGGTGCCATGGGGCCAACAGTGACGCACTGTGCAGGAGGGGGTACTAGCACTGGCGTGGCCAGGATGGTGTAATCAAAATCATCCTTGGTTTGTCTTGTTTGATCTTTAGTAGTACTTTGGTGAGCAGAGGCAGAGGAGGAAAGGCGTAAACTGATAGGTTTTTCCAGCTGAAGGACAGAGCATCCACTTTCCAAGCTTGTCTGTGGAGAGTCCTTGCACAACATTTTTCCAATTGATAGTTCTGGGGGAGGCAAACAGGTCTATACATCTGGGCTCCCCCATCTGCTTGTCAACATGTTGAAAATCCTTGGTTCCAGTTTCCATTAGTGTGGGTCCATGAGGGTTCTGCTTAGTCCATCTGCCAGTGTATTTAGTTTTCCTGGCAGGAATTGAGCTTGTAGATCTTAGTAGCTCAAGGCTGTGTTCCATAATGCCATGGCTAGTCTGCAGAGGGGGTAAGAATGTGTACCCCCCTTCTTATGTTCCACATAACAGTGGTGTTGTCTGTCTTTACCATTAATTGTCCTGGAAGAATGTGGTCCTTGAAGGCTGTCAGAGCATTCCGTACAGCTAACATTTCTTTATGACTGATGTGAAGGTGCATTTGAATTGGGTTCCATTTGCCCTGAATGCACTTCCCTGCCAGGTGCGCCCCCCCATGCATAGTCTGATGCATCTGTTAGGGTTTGGGCGGCAGGGGGTAGTGTAAATGGTAGTCCCTTGTTTCGGTGGCAGGTCTCTGCCCACCAAAGGAACTCTAGGCGTAGACAAGGAATCATTGCTTCTAGATCCTGAAAATGTTGACACCATAGGCATTTTAGATACCACTGTAGTTTCCTCATATGCAGTCTTGCATATGGAATTAGAAGAATGCAGGAGGCCATGAACCCCAAGGCTTGTAGTATCTGCCTTGCAGATGAGCAGGGTTTTTGTGACCACTTGTTTGAAGTAGGCTGTCAAGTGAATTTGTTTCTCTGGAGTGAGGAAAGCCATCTGGGAAGTTGTATTCAAGCTTGCTCCCAGGAATATAATTTGTTGACAGGATACCAGGTGTGATTTATTTTCGTTTATGGTGTACCCCAGACAAGTTAGCACCCTCTGTACAAAAGCCAGATGATTCAAAAGTATGTCCTCGTTTTCTGCCTGAATTAGACAATCGTCCAGGTATGGGTATATTTGAATATTTCTTTGCCTGCAAAATGCAATGACTGGAGCTAGGCACTTTGTGAATACCCTGGGCACAGTAGATAAGCCAAAGAGCAGTGCAGAGAACTGATAGTGCATGCTCTGAAGTGTAGGTATCTTCTGCAAGATTCCCTGATTGGGATGTGCAGGTATGCTTCTTTTAAATCTAGTGTTCCCAACCAGGCATCTTTGAATAGCACAGGAAGTAATTGGTGAAGAGTTAGCATCTTGAATTTTGGAATCTCCAAAAAGGTGTTTAGAGTAGACAGGTCCGGGATAGGATGCCATGAATTGTCTGGGTATCAGGAAAAGTCTCGAGTAGAAACCTTGTCCCTTTTCCTCTTCTGGTATCCGCTGAATAGCCCCCATGCTTAAGAGAGAAAGTACTTGTTTTTGGGCCTCTGCCCACTGATTTGGGGGTAGGTCCGGCCACCCGCTTGGTGTTGGTAATGTGTGGAAGTGAAATCTGTATCCCTGGGACACTATATTTAAAACCCATTTGTCCTGGGTAATGAGTTCCCAATTCTTTGCATGAAGAGCAATCTTTCCCCCAAAGGGGCAGTCAGTTGATAAGTGCTTGTAAATTTTAAAAGGAAGTCATTGAAACAGTTTACCATAAGGGAGTCTTATTATTATTCCCAGATTTGGAAGTGGAGGCCCCCCACTGCTTAGTTGTGTGTGTCCCCTGGGACTGAAACCTGGGGATTTTGCTGTGTCTGGGTATGGCTTGAGAAGACCTGGAAGGGGCTGGAAAGGACCAGTTCTTAGAAGGCCAATGCCTACTAAATCTTGAAGGTTATACTCGTAAAAAGTCTTTAACAGTTTGCATGGATTTAGCTTTTTTCTCCATCTTTTTAAGAACTTCTTATGCCTTGTTGCCAAACAGGTGGCCCTAATTTAAGGGAGCATCCAGTAATTTAGCTTTAACATGATCTGGCAAGGATTGCTCCTTAAGCCAAGCATGCCTTCTAAGTACAGACCCAGTTACCACAGCCCTGCAAGATGCCTCTAGTGAACCAAAACCACATTGCAATGTATGTTTACCAACTTATTCAGCAGAATGCATAAAATCCTGTAATTCCTTATTTTCAGCACAACCAGGAATCAACATCATTTTCTGTTTAAGCAATCTAATAATATGCAGCTGATACTTTAACATATGAAACTGGCAATTCAAGGCCCTAATGGCCAAAGTAGCAGAAGTGTATACCTTCTTACCCCATCTATCCAGTGCCCTGGAGTCTCTATCAGAGGGGGCAGGATTTTTGGCAGTAGTAGCTTTAATGCCCTTGAGTCCCTGAGAAATGGTTTCAGGATCCGCAGTAGGATTTTTGAAAATAAACTTGAGAGTCAGGAACCCTGTAATATCCATCAGATTTTCTTGAACCAGGAGGTAAAGAGTCAGGGGCCATGCTAGATTCCGAAAAGGCATCATCAACAATGTCCAGTACAGGACGTATAGCTAAAGGCCTGTGTTGGGGCAAGAGTAAGAAATTCCTAAGCCTCTTTTTAGAATCGGAGAAATCCTGATTTTCCCAATGAAAAAGCTCCCCGAGAGTATGCAAGGTTTCACCAAAAGAGAAATCCTCTGGGGGAGGAAGCAGAGGGAATAGAGTCCTCAGCATCAGAATCCTCATAGGTAGATACGGGTAAATCCTGGTCATCAGAGGAAACATCAGAATCTTGGTCAGAAGTATCATAAGCAAACTCAGTCCTAGGTCTTTTAGAGGAGGAAGGTTAGCTTCCCCTGATTAAAGTAATAAGGTCTTCAGTCATTCTTATCATTTGTTCTTTAGGCATAGAGGCCTGACCATGCGGTTTGGGCATCAGTTTTCTAGGCATGGTTCGAGTATTAGGCCTTGAAGAAGAAGATGGTGCCAGTTTAATATGCAAGTCAGTAGGCCTAAATACACCCTCAGAAGCTGGTGCCTGCACAGAGGCTCGGGACCCATCCAAGGTAGAGACATCCGCAGGTTCCACAGTTGAAGCATCTCGTAGCACACCAGACTCCGAATGGGTCTCAGTAGAGGCCTGCGAATCTGAAGTAGCAGGCATCAGGGGCTGCAAAAGCACCTCAATGAGTACTGGCGAACTGGGCAGCCTGTTTCTGTCTTTATCTTTGCATTTTTTCGGAATGTCGGTAGTCGTATGGCTTACCGAAGACATATCACGATAATTGAACCGAGCACCAAAAAATTTAGAAGCGCAAATATACCGACAATGGATAGTTCATGGTTTAAATAAGGCACAAAATCTACAGCAAGGTACATCGTGGTCAGGGACTAGGCAAGGAATACAGTACGAATGAAAATCTTTATGAGGTATTTGCTTTCCACAAGAAATGCAATTATTTACTTTTACCGACATCGGTTTAGAGCAAGAAAAAGTTTCCCCAACAGGGTACTTAGCTTTTAGTTGAAGACTTTGGTTCTGAAACTCGAAAATGAAAATTTCAAGAGTCGGCCGACCGGCACTCGTGAATTGCTTCTGCTTCAGGCACCTCACGGCAAGAAAGACTGGTGTAATGTCAGCTGCATGTTTTATACCCCTGACGACCTGACGTCACGGAAGAGACAGCAACCGACATAAGATCCAAGACTTTGTTAATCAGGCCGACTGAGGGCAGATAACCCAAATGTAATGACTGCAACAGTGAAACACGAAGAACATCTTGTCTCCAGGTAAGTTTTCTTCAGAATCAGAAACCATCTAAAATAAACACGGTTGTTTCTGTGGCCTAGAGGCACTGGATCTATTACTCATATGCTAGCATGTGATTGCAACTGGAAATCTGGAAAAAGAGCTGGATATAGTTGCAGGAGGGGAGGGAGGGGGAAAATGCAGGTATAGTGATTCTGAAGTAAGTAGCAGATCTATCTGATTTATAATGGGGAACCTGAAGAAGTTTAATTCCCTGCACCAATTTCTCTCTTTCATTATATTCTTTTGAGGATCTGAGTAGCAGAATGACCAAACACAACATCTGTAAGTGGAGTTATAAATCTCAGATTTAAATTCATCTGCACACCCTTGGTTAAGTACCCGGGTATACATCCTTGGAACTGTAGCAGCAGTGGCCCAGCACAAAAGTATCTGCACAATCATACACACGTTTTAGGCAAGTTTAATGACTTATTCTGCATTACAGAAATGGGATTCATAAAGGACTTATCTTCTTGAAAGCAGGTAGAGGATTCACTGCAAGATTCAGCACAATGTAAGAAACGTCAACGTATGGTCCTGGTTATTTAGAATTCTTAAAGCCAAAGTGGTTGAAAAGAAAATTATTTTCCCAAATCTATCCAACTCTTTGCCTTCATCCCCTTTTGAGGGGTTAGGAGTCACCAAATGCCTATTGCCAGCTGATGCAGAGATGGCTGCAGGATCAGACCAAAGGTGAAAAAGATTAGCCTGGGAACTCTATAGTCTGCCTTTTCAGGGTCTGAAGACTGGGAATCAGGACTACTGCAGGCAGCAAGAAAGACATCCTCCAAGGCTGGCAAATGGAGTACAATGTGTGACCACTGCTTGTGACAACTCACAGCGGTCTCTTCACTTCATGGGGAACCTCCACTTGTACCCAGAAAAATGCATCATTCTTTCTGGAAATTCACTAAAAAACTCCTTTAAGGGTGATGGACACATGTTGTTTTTCCTCCAGAATCATAGTCCTAGGCTTGGGAATCCATAGGAGGGGGAACTCCATCCCTATCAATATCAGGCTCTGCTGACCACCTTCAGGTTTGTCTGTATCACAACAGTGCTCAAGTGATGATTTTTGAATTCCTGGACAGACATTCTGCAATAAAATCTTGGCCAAGGTAAGAATCCCATCTTTATGTGCATTAAATAAACCATGTTTAACCTTTTGTTTCTTTTCCTACATAAAGTATCCCCAGAAAACACACTGGGAAAGGCTCTTTAGTCAGGCAAGAGGTCTCTTTCTCTAGCTATCCTGACCAGAGCATCTCCCTAGCCTAAAATGGGGGATGGCTTTCTCATGCCCATATCAGATACTGGAACAGCCACACAGGAATCCAAAGTTCATGATGGAGGAAGAAGCAACACTATAGGAACTCAGAGCAGACAGACCAGCTAATGAATAAAGAATAGCCATTAGAGATCCACCACCAGCTGCTGAGGCATTGACTGACCCTGGGGTGACTGCTGGGACTCTGCAGTTCTTTTTAGGTAGTACAGTGGAGAATTACCAGTAGGACTGGAGTACAGTAACCAAACTGCAGGTAAGCAATGCTGAAAAGAGTAGGTCTGAAGGTAAGCGGTCACAAACTGTTCACAAGCAGCAGTACACACTTCCAGAAACAGTCCTAAAATCCAGGTAGATGCACAAGTACTACATACAAATCCCTCCAGGTAGATGCACAAGTACTACATACAAATCCCTCCAGGTAGATGCACAAGTACTAGATACAAATCCCTGAATTAACAGTAGTTCCTTTCCATGCACTATGGCAACTCAAAAACACTTTGGTAAGTTGTCATGAAGTACACAAGCACTACAAACAATGCCAGTAGTTTTAACACTCCCTTTAATTAAAACATTTTTATTTATTTTTTATTTTACATTTGTTGACCAGGCTGGTCTAACAGGATATATGTCCATTTTCATTGGAGGACTGGGGAGAAGAGCTCCACACTTCAGAGTAGTATTTACAAAACACAGGTACATTACAAAGTTTTGACAATCATAACACTTCACTGCATTTTAGCTTATGAGTAAGAAAAAACAATCCTATTATACAACAGGTATGGATGTACATACAAAAATATGTAAAAAAAGAACACTAACACTGTAAAGTCACACACACATTATTGTTAAGATTAACTAGCTCATGTAGGTAT